>NC_137218.1:12030902-12333402 GCF_949987685.1 Ammodytes marinus
CACACTGTTGCTTTATAATGCTATCTAGCAGCTAACGTTAGCTTCGCCACGAGCTAGCAAGGTGTCACATTGACCTTTGCTGGCTGCTGGTAATTGTTTAGCCCTAATAAACTAGTAGTTGACTAAAACATGTTAATGTGCTTAACAGCGAAATTGCAGTCTTTTTTTCTGTGACTGCAAGGTCAAATGTAAGGCTGCGATGTATTATTAATATAAAAAAAAAGTATTTTGGTTATTTTTCTCAATCATTGGACAGCACAATTTCCTAAGTCCAAGGTAAAAGTAAAAATATTTTTTTGTTTGCAATTTTGGATATCTTAAATATTATGTTGTTTGTTTTACATGTTTTATCCTGCTTAAACATGAAAAAGCACCAGCAAACAGATTGAGGCATGCAGACTATCTTTTACACTTTATTGTAATGGTTGTCTTCCTCACAGGTAATATCATCGGAACTTTTCAGTTGAAGGCCTTATAAAGTTGCTCTGATAATATCAAAAATAAGAAATTCTGGTGCTCTTGTAAAATGAGGCCTTTTGTTGATTATGCAAACCTTAACACTAACATGTTTTCAATTTTCTTGTAGGTTGCGTGAGAAGCATGGCAGACCAGGAAGGGTCTAAATACAGTCCTAGGAGAGGTGCTGCTAGTTTTCAGTCTCTGTCAGACTTTGAGCCAAGCCTGCACGCTCGCCGTCTTCGGCTCCGCCTCACAGATGATGTGCCTGATTATAGTGGTGCTACTCGGTTGAGGTAAAACAAAAGGATGGCAGTGTTGTATTGCGGTTACAGGGACACTAGACTAGGCAAGGTGAATTTTATTTTTTATAACGCAGTGCATACCCAAGGGAAAACACAAAGGAAATAAGAGAGAAAGAAGGTGGAGAAGAATATTAATTAGTATGATGTTACTTTTAATAATAATGATTGCACTAATTATCAACGCCGTTCTCAACAAGAGTCAAATAACAACCACCTTATCGCTGAATGTCATTTTCCGAGTAGAAGATTTTACTTTTTATACAGGTTCTTCCAAGTCTAAAGATGGGCAGAAATTGTTCAGTCCATGTATAATATTAACCATGTCTTTAAACATGACAGATTCACTGTAACTCTTCTCACTCTTGCATTTGGCTTAACTAATCCATTTATCTGTTGCGTTCCTAAGCGCAGACCTCCTCAATAAAACCAAGCTGTAACTGGTCCTTTTTCATCAGCAAATTGGCCTTTTGTTTTGCCACAGCTGCTTGTTACCGATGTTTCAGGACGGGTAGGTGAGGAGCCTGCTGGCGTGTGTCCAGTTTAAATTGGATGTAGTCACTGTCAGTTACTGAAGCTCATTAAGAGTTAACCCATACTTTCAGGACAGAGGACAACCCACTGGCTCATTTGGTTGTGACAAATGTCAAGTATTTGGTTAGCATCTTCCTCGATACTTTGTTGCCTTAGTCATCCCCTCTTTTTCTTCTCTATCTGTCAACTAAAACTCTACATTTTTAATTGCAAACTGAAATAACATCAGAAACTTCTTTGAGGTTTTTCAGCTGAAAACTCAAATGTAATTGAAGTGGTTTGATCTCATTTGTGAGGGATTTCTTCACACTTCTACTGAAACATGAAGGTAGCGAAAATGATTTATTAGGCACTGGTGGGCCTTGTAATACCTCAACCGCCCCTCCCTGCTCAGCACAATCATCTGGAATGTTTTTGCACTGAGAGGAAAGCATAGTCAAATTGTGTTCATAATTACAATTGCTACTAATATAATGCAAAACGGGGGTGATGGAAATCTCAAATTACTGGCAGCCACATTTGATTTGACATGCTATTTTAACCGTGAATCTTCATTGACATCCATCCAGACATAATGAGGGAGCTGCCTCAGTTTAAAATGTTTAATATGGTCATTGTATTTGTAACCTCTTAGGGAACATCTGCAAGCTTCCGGAAACCATGATCGAGATAAAGAAGCTTTACTTCTTGAAGGAGGTGACAGACCAAGACTGGAGAAGGCTGCCATCCTAAAACCCAGCGATAAACTTGATCTTAGCAAAATCCTGTTGGATGATGAGGTAATGTCAGCGTTTCACTCTACTTATTGAAAATGGTAAGTGCATTAAGATATTGTCAAGGATTTCACCTAGTTATTTGATCACAAAAGATATGTCAGCTCTAGCTGAAGCTTTCGTGGTTAGTAAACATTTGCAACCTTATCTTCTTATTATAACTTTGATTCTACACTGACCATCTGAAATGATGTTGGAATACATTACGGTATAAAGCAATAATTGAGAAAATGCAAATCAAATTGAAATCTCAACACCTGTTCATCATATCATACCAGCCAACTGGAGGGGTTCAACACCATCTGCAGCAACCTTGTCACTCTGGCTATGACCAATAGAATCTTACTTATTAATTTATTTTGATTGAACCTTTATTTAGTCGCACACATAAGTTATCAACATATAAGTTATCGACATACCGGTCATTCAATAAAGAGACAACAATAAAGCATGTCATAAAAAGCATAAAAGTAAGAAGTGCACAAGGACCAAATTAGTTGTCAGATTTGAAATACTTTGTACAAGAGCAAACCCCAACATGTTCTAACAACACTGCAGTATGCCTTCCTAAATGTCTACAGAAGTAGGTTCAAGGTTGACAAAAGGATTAAAAAAGATCCCTATTTTTACTAGAATTATTTTCTTTTCCTCAGGACGAAGACTCTGATGGGGACACAATTGTCCTCTCTCTTCCCGGTATGTCACCTGCTGAAAGCATACACTCGGATGAAGAGCTCCTCCTGGATCAGATCGTGGACTTCAGGATTCCGGACATGAGCTTAAAGACTGAAGGTTTAACAGTCGTCAGGATTTCAGTATATAAATGTAGTCAGGATTTTCCCTAAATCATTGCAGTAATCATGACTGTTTGCCGGAGCCCCTGCAGCTAGTTCAGAATGCTGAAACCCATCTGGTGTTCAGTCACTCTCTCCATGTCTCCCACACCACTCTGTTCTTTTCAAAATTGAAAACAAAACTGTATTTTGTGAGAATACCAGGCTAGTGATTGAAATTAAAGCCCTCCATGAATAATGAAATATCAATCTGAGAGATGACACCAAATGAAAAAATTGATTTGGTTGACTCTTTGACAAAAGTACAATTACGGTTTCTGTGACTACATTTTAGTAAGTGTATGTAAGTATATGACTCAGGGTCTGCTTCATTCTTAATGCATTGGGCCTCAGGGGAAAAAACATGTTGATGCAGAAGGCTTTTGTGCTTAGATGGAGGTGGATGGAGAGTAAATATGGAAAAACACTTTCTGACTTGTTTGTGATTAAAAGAAAAGGATAACAATAAAAATAGTCAGTCAATCTACTAACAGATACAGTGCAGCAGTAGCAAATGAAATGTGAGCACTACTTATCACTCATATTTGAAAAAGTTTTCAGAACAGCACAGACATGTTTATGTCAAATGCATTGTCTCTCTGAATAATACAGCTGTGCTTTTTGTTTTGTTTTTATATTTCTTCCAGTCTGGCGAACTGACTGGCACAAGAATCACATGGCAGTAATAAGTAGTGAGAAGTTTGACAGCCTCCTGAAGATGTGTCCTGATTTCCATGGTTGCAAGAGCCACATGGCAGCATTTGTGTTGACAAGAAGTAAGCACTTTAGTTATGTTAATGGGCTACTTTACTTTTCTTTAGTTTAACTAATTTGATAAAATGCTTTTTTTTATATATATGTATATATACAGGTCCTTCTCATATAATTAGCATATTGTGATAAAGTTGATTATTTTCCATAATGTAATGATAATAATTGAACTTTCATATATTTTAGATTCATTGCACACCAACTGAAATATTTCAGGTCTTTTGTTGTTTTAATACTGATGATTTTGGCATACAGCTCATGAAAACCCCAAATTCCTATCTCAAAAAATTAGCATATAATGAAAAGGTACTCTAAACGAGCTCTTAACTTAATCATCTGAATCAACTAATTAACTCTAAACACCTGCAAAAGATTCCTGAGGCTTTTAAAAACTCCCAGCCTGGTTCATTACTCAAAACCGCAATCATGGGTAAGACTGCCGACCTGACTGCTGTCTAGAAGGCCATCATTGACACCCTCAAGCAAGAGGGTAAGACACAGAAAGAAATTTCTGAGCGAATAGGCTGTTCCCAGAGTGCTGTATCAAGTCACCTCAGTGGGAAGTCTGTGGGAAGGAAAAAGTGTGGCAGAAAACGCTGCACAACCAGAAGAGGTGACCGGACCCTGAGGAGGATTGTGGAGAAGGGCCGATTCCAGACCTTGGGGGACCTGCAGAAGCAGTGGACTGAGTCTGGAGTAGAAACATCCAGAGCCACCGTGCACAGGCGTGTGCAGGAAATGGGCTACAGGTGCCGCATTCCCCAGGTCAAGCCACTTTTGAACCAGAAACAGCGGCAGAAGCGCCTGACCTGGGCTACAGAGAAGCAGCACTGGACTGTTGCTCAGTGGTCCAAAGTACTTTTTTCGGATGAAAGCAAATTTTGCATGTCATTCGGAAATCAAGGTGCCAGAGTCTGGAGGAAGACTGGGGAGAAGGAAATGCCAAAATGCCTGAAGTCCAGTGTCAAGTACCCACAGTCAGTGATGGTCTGGGGTGCCATGTCAGCTGCTGGTGTTGGTCCACTGTGTTTTATCAAAGGCAGGGTCAATGCAGCTAGCTATCAGGAGATTTTGGAGCATTTCATGCTTCCATCTGCTGAAAAGCTTTATGGAGATGAAGATTTAATTTTTCAACAAGACCTGGCACCTGCTCACAGTGCCAAAACCACTGGTAAATGGTTTATTGACCATGGTATTACTGTGCTCAATTGGCCTGCCAACTCTCCTGACCCATAGAGAATCTGTGGGATATTGTGAAGAGGAAGTTGAGAGACACCAAACCCAACACTGTGGATGAGCTTAAGGCCGCTATCGAAGCATCCTGGGCCTCCATAACACCTCAGCAGTGCCACAGGCTGATTGCCTCCATGCCACGCCGCATTGAAGCAGTCATTTCTGCGAAAGGATTCCCGACCAAGTATTGAGTGCATAACTGAACATAATTATTTGAAGGTTGACTTTGTTGTATTAAAAAGACTTTTCTTTTATTGGTCGGATGAAATATGCTAATTTTTTGAGATAGGGATTTTTGGTTTTTCTTTACTTTTTTGCCAAAATCATCAATATTAAAACAATAAAAGGCTTGAACTACTTCAGTTGTGTGTAATGAATCTAAAATATATGAAAGTCTAATGTTTATCAGTACATTACAGAAAATATTGAACTTCATCACAATATGCTAATTATATGAGAAGGACCTGTATATATACAGTATCTCACAAAAGTGAGTACACCCAGGGGCGCCCTTAGCTCAGTTGGTAGGGCGTCCCCCCATGGGCCTCGGCCAGCAGCGCACCCGGATTCGATTCCAGCCCGCGGTCGTTCTCTGCATGTCACTCCCCTCTCTGCCCCATTTCAACTCTGTCTCTACACTGTCAATAAAGCATAAAAATGCAAAAAAATATATTAAAAAAAAAAAAAAAGTGAGTACACCCCTCACATTTCTTCAAATATTTCATTATATCTCTTCATGGGATAACACTAAAGAAATGACACTTTGATACAATGTGAAGTAGTCAGTGTACAGCTAGTATAACAGTGTTAATTTACTGTTCCCTCAAATTAATTGAAACACAGCCATTAATGTTTAAATCATACTGGTCTTTGGGTGCAATTTGGACATTTTCACTTAGGGGTGTACTCACTTTTGTTGCCAGCACTTTAGACAGTAATGGCTGTGTGTCGAGTTATTTTGAGGGGACAGTAAATTTACACTGTTATACAAGCTGTACACTGACTACTTTACATTGTATCAAAGTGGCATTTCTTCAGTGTTGTCCCATGAAAAGATATACCGTATTTTCCGCACTATAAGCCGCACTGGACTATAAGCCGCAGGTGTTATAATGTTTAATTACCATATGTAAGAGTTTGTGCGCAGAGGGGATTGTCGGGAAAGAGATGGCTGCTTGAGGAAGCTCCCATTTATTAACATTTCAACAAACAAGTTGCATATTTGCATAACGTATTCAAGTGTTACCATTTAGTGCAATAGTAGCTACTAGGGATGGGCACGAGTGTTTTCGCTACTCGTGTGATCGCTTGCATTCCTCGAGGATCAATCGATTCCTCATTAAACTTTTTTCTATTTTTAGAACGCAACGCATCTGTCTGCAGAACAACGGTTCACCGCAATAAAGCGCTCAATGCTTATTGTCAAACAGTCACAGTTGCCATATATTAAGGATTTATTTCCACAAGTTTAAAACACATTTTCCTCACTGAAAGTAATTAAATAGATGGGCCACAATTTAAACCGATCGAGTAAGTCTGCGGTGCGGAGAAAAAAAGCATGGCCTAAAAAAAATAGCCTAAGTCACCATTTAAAATAAGAAGGGCAGCAAATAATATAAAATGATTGTCCTACAATTTAAATACATATAAATAACTCACCAAAGCAGATAGTTGTATATCCAACCGCATAATGCTCACTCCGTGTCCGTGAATAATTACCGCGACTAATTCCTCATTAACGGAACGTTACACCGGTCGGTTTTTGAATCTTATCCCCATATTCCCTATTGAAGGCTTCTTAACTGTTGTTGGCTCGGAGCGAATGTGCCTGAAGTAAGCCTTGCTTCTTCTTTACTTTTATTTCCAAGCGAAGAGCACCTTGCAGGCTCACCTGGAGTCTACTCATTCTAACTGAGAGTAACAGGTGTCATCTCCCCTTTTTATAAATGTAACTTTATCATCTGCTTTGAAATAATTGGACAGTTATATTCCTGAAAATGTTCTAGAGAAAGGAGAGACCGTGTTCAGCTCCCAGGTGCCGTGAAGAACACAGGCTGCGCTGCGTTGGCACGGAGGTGGCAGTTATTTGCAGTTGCTGTTTGACACAACGCTCAGTTTATTGCACTTGCATCAAAATATTTAATTTTGTTAAACTTTATTTTATCCGTTTTGTGCTGTTTTGTACACGTATTAGGGCTGTCAAATTAATGCGTTAATTTCGATTAATTAATCACAGAAAAATTAACGCAGATTAATCGCACTTCTATAATGCCTTTTGACCCGGTGCAAAAGTGGTGCGGAGCTGCACCTGTAGCTCGCCGGGCCGGGCGCGTGGGTTAAAGAGAGAAAGGTAAAGAGAGAAGCAAGGGAAAGGGGCCGACTTGAGGGCTCTATGGACGGTTTATGGGATGCAAGAAGGTAGGGAGACATCTTACTTAATCCTCCGCAGTGTCCGTGCATTATTTATTTAGTGGGTGCAACAATGTAGGCTAGGTTCAAAACAGTGAGTAGGCCATATCTCTCAATCTTCCTCCAATTTTGTTTGCTAGCTGTCTAGCACCCGCCCCGTGTGTGTGTGTGTGTGTGTGTGTGTCAATATTTTTGCCTATGAGTAAGCTACGAAATGGTGGCAGTGCAGCGCTGTCTGTTGTGGGAGATGGAAAGTCGTAATTTTGTCTGCTTGTTTTTTTGAGAAAATTCGGCGCTAGTTCATGTATAAAGCTGGCTGAGGGAAGGAGACAGAAGTTACGAGAGACGGAGAGCGAGCGAGCGAGAGAGAGAGAGAGAGAGACACAGAGAAACAAACTGTAGTAGGCTATACAGCTGTTTACAAACAGGTATAAAAGTGTCATATAAGTATGCGATTAATTTAGATTAATTAATCACAGAGCCTGTAATTAACTCGATTAATTTTTTAATCGCTTGACAGCCCTAACACGTATATAACATTTTAAAATAGGGGCGGCTGCGGCCCGCCAGCCTAAAGGCTACAGTCACTAAAAAAATAAACGATTTTCCTCATCCACCAATCGAGTTCATTTGAAACGAGGAGTACTCGATTATTAACGCCCATCCCTAGTAGCTACAGAACATATTCTGTGCTGTGTAATAACAGGGTCGAAAAATGGGGAAAAAGTTGCGGCTTATAGTCCTTAAATTACAGTAATGAAATATTTGAAGAAATGTGAGGGGTGTGCTGACTTTTGTGAGAAACTGTATATATACTTAAAGAGAAATTGATAATTTTCTGTAAAGGTTTGAACTTAATAAACTGGGCCTGTACTAATGACAAAGTCAAATTAAGCTGCCTTTCATTAGTCATATAAAGGTTTTTTTTTATTGAATTTGTCTCAATCATGAATATTTTTTAAATGCAAATAGAAAATATTTAAGTGACAATGATCTTTTTGGTAGGTGTTTACAAACGTTTAAACTGTTGTTTACTCCAAGTGTGTTGCCTTTATAATTACTCAACGAAGCCTGTATGATTGAGTATGACCTGCAAATCCTTTCAGCCACATGCTATGGTTTGAATGTAGACTGATGAGGAAGGCAAATCAATGGCATTTCACTCTAGCTAACATCAAGGTATTTTATATCCAGGTTTTTAAAATGTATTGTTATATCTCTGCCGTTCTGGCTCCGTTTATATTTACTACAGCTGAAGTTAGTAATAGGTTGAAAATGGTCTGATTTCCTCCATAGAAGTGATGGATACAGCAGGTCGTCTATGTGAGCATTACAAGGTGGTGGCATTGGGAGCTGGCCGTTCGAGCTGCAGCAAGTGGCTTTGCTACAACGGGACAATGGTCCATGACAGCCACGCAATCGTCATCGCCAGACGGGCTCTCCGAAGGTAAAACAAGGGGCGAAGAACAACCTCATGCATATCCCTAATGTCCATTTTCACAATTTACAAAATGTTCAGTTTAAATACATATTAAAACATGAATACATATTTCCTTTTCCTTATTGATACAATGATGAATTCACGACTAGTCTGTTCATTACTTGTTAGCACTGGCAGCGTGGATCAGCTCGCTCACTCTTTCCTACCATTGATGGTGCTTCTGTTGCATTCAAAGTGCCGGTGTGTTTCAAAGTGAGTGATATTTCCTGGCTTGTGTTCAGGTTTCTGTATAAACAGCTCTTGCTGTTCTTTGAAGCTGATCCAAAGGCCAAAGAGAACTGCATTTTCGAGAGTAGTGCAGACAGCCACCAGCTTCAGCTCAAACCCCAGATCAGTCTGCATCTCTACACCAATCAGTGTCCTGAGGGAGCAGCTAAGAACTTCTACTTCAAGTACGGCAGTCTGTTATTACCTCCCTTTGAGGGTTTCTTCAACCATATTTATCCTGTGTGCTTTGTTTAAAGCAATATTTTGCACTGTGTACGTGAAATGCCTCTGCATGATGAAATTATGGATTTCATTCCTGTCTAGGGGCAATGCAAACAGCACTTGGTTATCTCTGAAGCTGCAATATCACGCCAAGGGGCTGCTGGTCCCTGTAGCCTACCTTGACCCGAGTCTCTGGGGCGCCAGAGTCTGTTGCATGTCTGGTAGTGACAAGTTGTGCCGCTGGACTGTCACAGGAGTTCAGGGTGCATTACTGAGCCACTTCATCCAGCCACTCTACATCACCAGCATGGTGCTAGGTAAAGAGCCTCAAAACCATTCATTTACATTTTTGGAAATATGTATGGGCAGAGATTTGTGTCAGTAGAACTTGAATTTGAATTGATCGACTTGAATATGAATTGATCAACCTGCATTTGAATTATTGATACTTGAATTCGAATTTATACACTTGAATATGAATTATCCATTTGAATTTGAATTAATTGTACTTGAATCTGAATTTTATTTACTTGAATCTGAATCAGTTAATATTCCAAATGACTTTCAAATAAAAATTCAAAATTCAAGTTTTCAAATTCAAGTAGAAAAAATTCAAGTAGAAAAAATTCAAGTTGAAAAAATTCAAGTAGAAAAAATTCAAGTAGAAAAAATTCAGATTCGAGTAGAGATGTGCACATCCGGGTTCTTTGAGGAAGAGCAATCGAGTGCAGATCTCTGATCCTAGGCTACAGCGTCCGGCCGGTGACCGTTATTGAACGTTCAGGAAATATAAAGTCATACATTAATTTGTTTAATCATCGTCTGTGTTTTGACCTCTTGTTTTATAATCGAAGTATCTTTTAGAACACTAATCACGTTTCAGTAATGAAACTTAAAGTAGTTATAATATCGCCAATAGGCTATATCAGGGGTGTCCAAACTACGGCCCGCGGGCCAACTGCGGCCCGCGGCCCGCTTTTTATTGGCCCGCGGCCGATTTTAAGAATATAATGTAATATGGCCCTTTAAAAAAAAAAAAAAAAAAAAAATTTTTTTTTTTTTTTTTGCATTTCTTAGTTAACCCACTAGTGCAGGGGTGTCAAACACTGATTGATTGGCCTGTGGCACATTTTAAAAATATAATGTAATATGGCGCTTTTAATTTTTAAATAATTTAAATGCACTCATTATATTACAGAGAAATATGTCCCATAAAAGAAAAAGAGCCCATCCCAGAGGACCCTGCATAATATTTTATTTTAAATTAATATTATTATGGAAAATCTATGTCCTTCTCCAATAGCTTCTAATTCATCTGACACAGTGTCTCCATTTTTTTTTCATACAAAATTAATACTTAAAACTTAATTTCCCTCTCAAAGTGCACCAGATTCATGCATTTCACTTTAAAAACGTAAAAAAATCTCCCGGGGGGGCATACCCCCGGACCCCCCTAGGAGGGTCGAGACCTCGGCTGGATACTATTTTCACCCTGCTGGATATTGGACGCAAAGGCAGAAAACACTGGATGTATCATTGGCATATAAGCAAGAGGGGAAATGTGTCTGTTTAATGTGCAAGGAAAGTGTTACCGTGAAGAAGGATTACAATTTACGAAGACACTATGAAACTAAACATCAGAGCAGCTACATGTCCTGATAAATGTGTTATTTTTGCAAAGTGGCCCGGCCCTTCGTAGATTTTTCTGTATGTGGCCCTCAGTGAAAAAAGTTTGGACACCCCTGGGCTATATCAATGAAAACAGACGGTCAAACAGCGTCCAAATGAGCTAAAATCCTAAATACAATAAACAGTAACATGGCAAACTTATTTTTAGGTAAGCTAATTGATTATTTATTAATTTCTACACACGTTTACATGTTTAGAGGCGAAGGATTCCTCCGACGCTCTCTGTCCGGCTTATCAGACAGCACTCAGCTGTCTGTCAGTTGAGCTGGACAAGCAAACGTAAAATCATCAGGAAATTATAAAAACATCCCGATGGAGATTTCTATGCAGTGATTTTGCTTTAACTGTCCTACAGGGTTACGTTGTGTGGCAGTGACACTATTTCTTCAGTCGGAGCTACAGCGTAAAGTGAAAACAAACTCAGAGTAGGTCAAATCACCTATCCAGCAGACCCACGGCGTATGTTGCTGAAACTGTTAGTTTCCACTAACTCAGAGCGAACAAACTCTGGGTTGCCTCAAAACCACCTAAAACAGGCCCCAATTCTTCAGACAAAGTAGCCTATGAATAGCCTACTGGCATTGTGAGTTAAAAAAAAAAATACTAAAAACGATGCCCTTTGAAACACATAGGCCTAGGCCTAATTTATTTTAACTGTTCGCGATCTGACAACTGTCGTGCAGTCATTCATAAACGCTTAGGCTACAATAAATAAGAGATGAATATAAATGGGACGTTGGAAGTAATAGGGGTGCGGCCGCACCCCCCCTCACCACCGCCTGCACCCCCTCTCCGCCCCCCTACACTTTGCCCTGTGCTCCCGCGATTGCTCTGTAAACAGTCTCATAGCCTGTCCTCTTTCCCATCTCCTGCTCCCTCACATCAACTTGACAGAGCATAAATATGTATACACTATAATATATATATATGCCCGTCGAATTTCTTCTCCGTGCCCAGGACAAGATTACGTTTGTGCCCCGCCTTCCCATGCGCACTTCGGTAGAGTCAGAGTGCTGAGGGGTGCGCACTAATGAGCATCAGGTTATCATTACAAATCCAGGTTAATGGCACAAAGCAGTAGCCTAGATAACTTCAACATAGTCACTATACGTTCCCTCTGTCTGCTAAGCGCAGGGGGGAGAGAGAGAGAGAAAGAGAGGATGCAATGGTCACCTGCTCCTCCAAGGAGAGATGACAGCGAGAGCGATCACAGCGGGGCACAATAATAAAGTCACACATCAGAGTTCGGTCTATTCGCACTAGGTCTACTGTTCATTTGCACTGAAGAAAGGTGTTTGGTGAATACAAATTCACCAGAATGCAGGAAATTAAGCATAATGCTCAAAAAAAAAAAGTGCTGTTTGATAAGCCGGACAGAGAGCGTCGGAGGAATCCTTCGCCTCTAAACATGTAAACGTGTGTAGAAATTAATAAATAATCAATTAGCTTACCTAAAAATAAGTTTGCCATGTTACTGTTTATTGTATTTAGGATTTTAGCTCATTTGGACGCTGTTTGACCGTCTGTTTTCATTGATATAGCCTATTGGCGATATTATAACTACTTTAAGTTTCATTACTGAAACGTGATTAGTGTTCTAAAAGATACTTCGATTATAAAACAAGAGGTCAAAAACACAGACGATGATTAAACAAATTAATGTATGACTTTATATTTCCTGAACGTTCAATAACGGTCACCGGCCGGACGCTGTAGCCTAGGATCAGAGATCTGCACTCGATTGCTCTTCCTCAAAGAACCCGGATGTGCACATCTCTACTCGAATCTGAATTTTTTCTACTTGAATTTTTTCTACTTGAATTTTTTCAACTTGAATTTTTTCTACTTGAATTTTTTCTACTTGAATTTGAAAACTTGAATTTTGAATTTTTATTTGAAAGTCATTTGGAATATTAACTGATTCAGATCCAAGTAAATAAAATTCATATTCAAGTACAATTAATTCAAATTCAAATGGATAATTCATATTCAAGTGTATAAATTCGAATTCAAGTATCAATAATTCAAATGCAGGTTGATCAATTCATATTCAAGTCGATCAATTCAAATTCAAGTTCTACTGACACAAATCTCTGCCCATAAATATGCCCATTGACTGATATCTGTACACTAAATATGGAGCTGCAACCAGTAGCATGTGACTCTATGTAAAAAGGATTTTTCCTTTTTAATGCATTTGTATAGATGAAAATCTAACTGGATGTTTTATGAGAGTTAATGAGCTTTACAGGTGCTGGTAGGCAGATTTTTTTGGCAAAGCAAGGCTTACTTTTCCCCTTCCCCATGTTTCCAGTCTTTCTGATAAGCTAAGAAAATTGGCTTTTGGCTGTAGCTTCATAGGTTATAGGGATGGGCATGATTAATCATTGATCTTTAAGAATTTTGACAATCACCTGACCTTTTTATCAATCAGTCATTTTCATTTCATTTAACTTTTATTTATCCTCGAGAGACCAATTGAGGTGACTCTCATTTACAATGACGTCGAGTTCAATCAAAATCGATCGAAAAGAGGGTGTTTTGTGTAGTGTGAGTCCTGAAGCAATGCAATGAATTTCACCATGTGGCAGCAACATAGACTGTATGGGCAGCAACATACACATCTTACCAGCAGGCGGCGATACTTAGGTTCTAAGAATATAAATATGACAACTTGTTTTGTAAACCTTGCAAAAAGTTGAACCTAAACTGCCTTGTCTTAATGGTTGTTGTTTGACTAGAAGTTATTTAGAGTAAAAACACTTACATACAGTCTGTGGTAAAAACACTGTATTTTAAATCTTGGCAATAAAAAAAAAAAAAAATATTAAATCGATAGTTGATCGTTAATTTTCCGATCATCGATCAAGGACATTTCTTAAAACGCCCATCCCTAATAAATTGTACCGTATTTTCCGCACCATAAGCCGCACTGGACTATAAGCCGCAGGTGTTATAATGTTTAATTACCATATGTAAGAGTTTGTGCACAGAGGGGATTGTCGGGAAAGAGATGGCTGTTTGAGGAAGCTCCCATTTATTAACATTTCAACGAACAAGTTGCATATTTGAATAACGTATTCAAGTGTTACCATTTAGAGCAATAATAGCTACTAGGGATGGGCACGAGTGTTTTCACTACTCGTGTGATCGCTTGCATTCCTCGAGGATCAAACGATTCCTCGTTCAACTTTTTTCTATTTTTAGAACGCAACGCATCTGTCTGCAGAACAACGGTTCACCGCAATAAAGCGCTCAATGCTTATTGTCAAACAGTCAAAGTTGCCATATGATATTAAGGATTTATTTCCACAAGTTTAAAACACATTTTCCTCACTGAAAGTAATTAAATAGACGGGCCACAATTTAAACCGATCGAGTAGGTCTGCGATGGGGAGAAAAAAAGAGAAAAAAAGCATGGGCTGTAGTTGTAACAAAAAGATATAGCCTAAGTCACCATTTAAAATAAGAAGGGCAGCAAATAATATAAAATGATTGTCCCACAATTTAAATACATATAAATAACTCACCAAAGCAGATAGTTGTATATCCAACCGCGTAATGCTCACTCCGTGTCCGTGAATAATTGCCGCGACTAATTCCTCATTAACGGAACGTTACACCGGTCGGTTTTTGAATCTTATCCCCATATTCCCTATTGAAGGCTTCTTAACTGTTGTTGGCTCGGAGCGAATGTGCCTGAAGTAAGCCTTGCTTCTTCTTTACTTTTCTTTCCAAGCGGAGAGCACCTTGCATGCTCACCTGGAGTCTACTCTTTACTAACTGAGAGTAACAGGTGTCATCTCCCCTTTTTATAAACGTAATTTTATCATCTGCTTTGAAATAATTGGACAGTTATATTCCTGAACATGTTCTGGAGGAAGGAGAGACCGTGTTCAGCTCCCCGGTGCTGTGGAGAACACAGGCTGCGCTGCGTTGGCACGGAGGTGGCAGTTATTTGCAGTTGCTGTTTGACACAACGCTCAGTTTATTGCACTTGCATCAAAATATTTAATTTTGTTAAACTTTATTTTATCCGTTTTGTGCCGTTTTGTACACTTATATATAACATTTTAAAATGGGGCGGCCGCGGTCCGCCGGCCTAAATGCTACAGTCACTAAAAAAAACAAAAAACGATTTTCCTCATCCACCAATCGAGTTCATTTGAAACGAGGAGTACTCGATTACTAACGCCCATCCCTAGTAGCTACAGCACATATACTGTGCTGTGTAATAACAGGGTCGAAAAATGGGGAAAAAGTCGCGGCTTATAGTCCGAAAATGACGGTATTCAGACATGAAACAGAAATAAATTAACAAAAGAAGGTGATTAGCATATTTCCCAAAATGTCACACCATTCCTTGATTTTTGTATTGAAGTCACAATAAAACAATAATAAAAATAAAAAGTTTAAGGTAGTGTGCACAGGAAAACATTTTTGGTAAAATTTCCATTATATAGTAAGTGAGATGTTTTTCAAATGAGCAAACTGAAGCTGTTGAGGTGACATTATATGATGTGTACCTGCTGTAACGGAAAGGATCACAGAAAATCTGTGTGTAATGTTACATGGATTCACGTCTGTCGTTTGTTTGTTAATGTTTGAAATATTTCGAAGCAAATTGAGATTATGTTTATTCAGGGGGCCAGAAGCACTTCAATGAGGAAGTGTCTGATATCACCAACAAACGCCTTGCTGACGGATTAAAGGACTTCCTGCCGCCATTTTACAAAAAACACGACATCTTCTTTGTCTGTGGGGACTATGTGGGGCCGGTCGGGACGTCCTCGCGCCATGATGATCTCAGCATCAACTGGTGCCTCGGAGACAAGGACATTGAAGTTCTGGACAGCTGCAAGGGCTTCATCATTGATGGGTAAGATAGAGATGCATATAAGAAATCCATCTCCTGCACACATTTTCTTTAAAAAGGGAGAAAATGTGCTGTAACTTTACCCTGCAAAAACAACCTGGGAACAGTATGGTGCCCTGTACTCCTCGTGACTTAACTACAGCTTACATCATTCACACCCCTGCAGCTAGTTCCAGAGATGGAGTAGAACTGCTGGCAGAGCCTGATGCAGTTTGCTTGTTTGACAGTCTCTGTGAGGCCTGGGGCTCCTGCCATTTCTTGGCTTTGGTGCTGCAGACAACTGCTAATGTCCAGTAGATAGTGTGACACAGACATGGCCCTTACTCCAGGCTGTTCTGTCCTTGAGCAGAGATTACAGCCCAAAATAGATTTGATCCTGCTCTGTGCTGACTGTGTTGCTGCATATTTTGTTTTTTGTCCTGTAGTCTGAACCATCAGTTTTAGGCAACACCATAGTTTGAAGTTTCAGGATGAGCCCTGCTTCAAATTCTGAGCAATACACCTTATGAAATACACACGTGAAAATACATTTAAGGGCATAAATACAGGGTGTGAAGTGTGTAGGATGAGTTAAATAGAAATTTAAATGATAGCAACATACATTAGACTTCTTTAATTTAGTTAAGTAGAATTAGCATGCCGATAGTTTGCTTCTTTAAGCTAAGGTGAAGCAATTTATTGTTTCCTAAAAATCTATGTGTGCACCCAAATCTCTAAAATGATGCCAAGAGGAAAACATGAAATGTGGTTTGTATTAGTAATACAAAATGGAACTAAATCATGTCTATCTCAAATATATCTGCAAGGCAACACACTGAAACAACAAAGAAAAACAGTGCAGCATTCAAAACTCCCTAAAAACAGGCTTTGCAGATATTTTCTTTTTCATTGTTTGGCATTTGTTAAAGGGTGACACCCTTACCAGTTTACCGAACCAAATTACATACCTGCAAACTCGTCGCTTTTCGGCGAAAATCGCCGTTTAGAATCAAAATATATGACCCACGTGAATCGTATAGATCCGAAGAGTTTTTGTTTTTGGGAGGGGTGGGGGGGGGGGTAGCGGCAGCTGCCAGAGAAGTCAGCCAGCGCTTCCCAGACTGGACTGTGTGGGCGAGTTACCGTAGTGTGAGACGAGGGAATATCGTTATCTTGGCAATAAAACATCTTTGGTAGACGTCATGAGTATTGTCCAATCAGCGTTAAGATCGGGCACAAGCATCACTGCTGCCGCTGTGTGTTCAGACTTTAGAATTGGCTAAAAGTCTCAATCAAAACCCTTTTGATAATAAAAAATTAGAGGCTTTGATTAAACACTGTCAATTCTTCAGAGGTTAATGTAACAGCCTACTGAAACAGAAACTATACGGAGGGACGCAGCTCACGCTGTCGCGCTGTCAGTTTGCCGACATGGCTCTCTGTTAGACTCGAGACATAGAAAAAGATCGCGGAAGCCGTTCCCGTAGACAAAGTTAACGGGCAGGATATCCCCGACTGATTTCATCCATCAAACCACAGAGTTTTTTCTGAGCGGCGTCTCACTCGCTCACTGGGTCTCCCGGGTCCCGGTGATTTTCACCGTCACAGCGATCGACTCGCTGCTTTGCTGGGGCGGAGACTTTGTGTGAAGGTGATTTAACATCACGGTCGTAGACGAATGTTATAACTTTATGCTGCATAGTTTGCACTGCACTGTTGACCCACACAGGACTCTTAAGTGAAGCTGACAGTTTAATGAGCGCACATTGCAGAAATGAAGTGTCTGCAGTGCGCTCACAATCAGAGCCGACCGACAGGCCCCCTCCCCGCCCCCCCAATTTATTTTTATTTTTATTTTTTAGTTTGTGTGTTTGATATTAACATCATATTATTATATCATACAAAAAAAATAATACAATGTTTTGATCTAGATAGCCTAGTTAATAGCCCAATAATTTAATCAGTTCATCTGGGAGGTAATCCAAGTTTAACTGATCACGTCACGTTCACGTCCAGTGTGTATTGTGTTTATTTAAAAACATTTGGAAATGGGGCTCAGATGCCCATGCACTGTATAACCTATTTCAGCCTCATCTGTGGAAAAAAAGATAGCTGGACAACAGAGTTCTTCTGCTTCATTCCTCTTACTGCATTTAAATGTATTCATTATATTACAGAGAAATATGTCCCATAAAAGAAAAAGAGCACCAAGCCCAACCCAGAGGACCCTGCATAATATTTTATTTTAAATGAACATTGTAATGGAAAATCCAAGAAGCTTCTAATTCATCCGACCCAGTGTCTCCAAATTATTTGTTCACACAAAATTCCTCAGATTTAGCCTCTTAATTTCCCTCTCAAAGTGCACCAGATTCATGCATTTCACTTTAAAAAGTTTAAAAAAAATCTCCCGGGGGGGCATACCCCCGGACCCCCCTAGGAGGGTCAGGATCTCAGCTGGCTATTATTTTCACCCAGCTGGACATTGGAGGCAATAGTGGAGAACTCTGGTTGTGTGAATGGTATTTAACCAATAGCCAATCGTTTGGACAGCGAAAAACACCCGACCCCCCTAGAAGGGACGGGTGTTTGTCACCTTTTTCACCTCCTATGAGTTTGCAGGTCTGAAATTAACTGGCTCCTTTCTTCACAAATAGGTTTTCTTGAATATTTGGTATTGGTATAATTGAAATTAACTAATTGGTAATGTCGGTAAATAATGTTACCAATACTGTGTTTATATGAAAAAACTTATAATGCTTTTTCTTTCCTTCTTTCTTATTTCCCAGCTCTCCATCTGTGAGTGGGCCTGGCTTCTCCAGCAGACTTTGCAAAAGAGCCCTGTACAGTTGTTTCCTCCGAGTTGCACAGCTGGGTGGGCATAGCTATCTGCTGGATCTTCCTACCTATCACAGCATCAAGGTGTGTGTGTGCTATAGATAACATGAAGGATTGGTGCTAAATCCTAGAACTGTGGTACTGTAACATCCAAGTGTGCTTTAGGGTGAATGTGTAGTGCATTCTGCAACTATTTAACACAGATGTGATTTCTTATGTTGTAAATGGTTTGTTGTTTTACAGGTGGAAGCAGTGGTCTACCAGACAGTGAAAGATTTGGTCAAACAGCAATTGCTTAACAACCATGCGGGTCCCTGGAGTTCAAAGAAGCTGGTGGACTGCTTTAGCACTTGAATGTTCCTCCCAGTAACAAGCCATGTTGTTTGCGTTCCTCTTGAGATTTAGTTTACTGTCGTTTTGTGAACTTCAATTATTTCCAGTACAGTAACTAGTTTTGATTTATGTATAATATTATTTTCTACAGTTTGTGTAGGTCTAAATAAACAAGACCTCGCTGTTATGCACCACAGTGAAGTAGTCCGCTTGAATGAGTATTGTAAACTGTTGTTTAGTAGCCAAAGGTTTATACTGAGAACTTTGTAGAACCAACCAAATAATGCAATCAGTCACTGGTATACAGAGGGTGTTATGAGCAGATATCTTATAATTCTAAATCAGAATTAGAAATATTGATTAGAAATGAAGTACAATGATTGTTTTCATATACTGTTAAACGTCTTGGGAATAAAGTCATACAGCATAGATGATCTGTCTCTACGATTAAACTGATCAACCCGAGGCATTGCCAGTGGTATATTCAAAACCTATGGCGACTGTCACAATTAACACAACAAAGATGTCAGAATTTACAGAAACAAAATCATAGTCACGCTTAAAAATGGCCTTTTGATCATGTAATGGGGTGTAGAATTAATGTGTTATTAACCTGAACTTCAAATTTTTCGTCAGAAAACGGGGCAAAGAAGGAACAAAGGGAGACTTGCATCCTCTTTAATTTAAAATGTAATTATTTTTTTCATACAAACTGTGTGATACCATGGTTCATTGTCACCATGGCTCCACTCACCAGTTGCTTGGCAACCAACTCCTCCTTGGAACTGATGCAACTACTCATGTCTTCATAATTACAGGCTCTTTACAATATTTAGCAAAAAACTAAAAAACATAATAGAACTGCATGCTAAAGTAATCTAATGAAGCTGGAATACAGTAGTGCTTCACAGTTGATTTTGGCACTAAACTGGATAGATTAAATATCTGTGGCTTGTACATGAGTACATTACGTGTTAAAGCTGCTCTTTAATTTTTAAAGCTTTTCATGACAGCTTCTTGGATTTGGATGCATGCAAATCCATAAATGTATTTTCTGTGTGCTGTTTTTATCTCTGTACTTCATTTCCGAGCAAGTGATTCCTCCAGCCAGGTGTCGGGTTCATTCCCCTCCGGGGCGGCAGAGCTCCTGTACCTGAGGGGCTTTTCTGGGCTCGAGGGAGAGCCAGGGAATGCACAAAAAGCTCTGCAAAGATAATTAAACATCTGTGAACAATTTGCAGGTGTAAAAAAACAGAAATGTTCTCTTAGGTGGTGTGAGAATGCAAGCCTGGTAGCTTGGGGTTAAACTGAAATTGAGCTGTCAGATTGGTGAAGGAAACCTTTTCAGAAATAACAATTATGTCCTCTTAGCTGTGTGTTTCAACCTGCGTTAATTACAAAGGCTTCCTTGTGATCATTTAACGTCTCATTAATGCAGGCGGTGACCTTCACTGCGAATCCGGGTAGAACATTTTTTTTAGAAATAAAAAAACTGAAAAGCGTGGCGTGCATAATTATTCAGCCCCCCTGAGTCAATACGTTGTAGAACCACCTATCGCTGCAATAACAGCTGCAAGTCTGTTGGGTATGTCTCTGCCAGCTTTGCCCATCTAGAGACTGATATTTTTGCCCATTCTTCTTTGCAAAATAGCTCAAGCTTCAGATTCAGCATCAGATTGGATGGAGAGCATCTGTCAACAGCAATTTTCAAGATGTAAGTCTTTCCAGATATTGTCAATTGTATTGAGGTCTGGACTTTGACTGGGCCGTTCTAACATGACTATGCTTTGATTTGAACCACTCCATAGTAGATCTCGCTCTATGTTTAGGGCAGGGGTTTTCAAAGTGAGAGAGAGAAAAAAAAGTTCTTATTCCCTGTGGGTTTTGAAAGATCTTTTAATTATTTTACACATTTTAAACATATTTTTGAAAGGTGGCTCAGATTACCCCGTTCTCCCCTATGTTTTTTTTTTTTTTTTTTTTTTTTAAATACATTTGAACATCTTAATCCAGTGGTTTAATCCTGCTTGGATAGTAGTGACTGAGTGTGCAGTGGAGTGAGAAAGATAGGCAGACAGACTTGCCCAAATATTTGATTATTGTTAAATGTCCTTCACACACCCAGTGTTTTTTTCCCTAGTGCCTCCAATGTCCAGCTGGGTGAAAATAGTGCCATCCGAGGTCCCGAGCCTCCTAGGGGGGTCCGGGGGTATGCTCCCCGGGAGATTTTTTTTTTTACCTTTTTTAAAGTGAAATGCATGAATCTGGTGCACTTTGAGAGGAAAATTAAGAGGCTAGATCTGAGGAAATTTGTGTGAACAAATAATTTGGAGACACTGGGTCGGATGAATTAGAAGTTATTGAAGAAAGACACATGAATTTTCCATAAAAATATTAATTTAAAATAAAATATTATGCAGGGTCCTCTGGGTTGGGTAGATCTAATTCAATTATTAGGCTATTAACTATCTAGACCAAAAAATTGTATTCCTTTTTTTTGTATGATAACTTACATTTGCTTAATATGATGTTAATATCAAAAACACAAACTAAATTTTATTTTATTTTTTCACATATTCATCCGCGCCCCCCCTGCCATAACTCGGGCGCGCCCCACAGTTTGAAAACCACTGTTTTAGGGTATTTAACTTTCTGGAAGGTGAACCTCCACCCCAGTCTCAAGTCTTTTGCAGACTCTTAACAGATTTTTCTGCCCTGTATTTGGCTCCATCCTTCTTCCCATCAACTCTGACCAGCTTCCCTGTACCTGCTAAAGAACAGGACTCTAACAGCATGATGCTGCCACCACCATGTTTCACGGTGGGGATGGTGTGTATAGGGTGATGTGCAGTGTTAGTTTTCTGCCACGCATTACACTTTGCGTTAAGGCCAAAAACTAAAATTTTGGTCTCATCTGACCATAGCACCTTCCTCCAACACTTGCCACAAGCCATGCGGGGGACACAGCATATTCAGATGAGACCAAACTTGAAGTTTTTGGCCTGAATGCAAAATGCAATGTGTGGCGTAAACTAACACTGCACATCACCCTACTATACACACCATCCTCACCGTGAAACATGGTGGTGGCAGCATCATGCTGTTGGGATGCTTTTCTTCAGCAGGGAAGAGGGAAGCTGTTTAGAGTTGATGGAAAGCTGGATGGAGCCAAATACAGGGCAGAAAACCTGTTAGTCTGCAAAAGACTTGAGACTGGGGTGGAGGTTCCCCTTCCAGAGGGACAACTAGCCTAAAAATACAGCCAGATCTACTATGGAATGGTTTAAATCAAAGCATAGTCATGTGTTCGAATGGTCCAGTCAAAGTCCAGAACTCAATACAATTGAGAATCTCTGGAAAGACTTGAAAATTGCTGTTCACAGACGCTCTCCATCCAATCTGATGCTAAATCTGAAGCTCAAGCTATTTTTGAAAGAAGAATGGGCAAAAATGTCAGTCTGTAGATGGGCAAAGCTGGTGAAGACATACCCCAAATAGATTTGCAGCTGTAATTGCAGCGATAGATGGTTCTACAAAGCATTGACTCAGGGGGCTGAATACTTTTGCACGCCACACTTTTCAGTTTTTTATTCATAAAAAAAATGTAAAACCATGTTTAATTTTCATTCCACTTCACAATTATGCGCCACTTTGTGTTGGTCTATCACATAAAATCCCAATGTACGTATGTGGTTATAACGTGACTAAATGTCGAAAATTTCAAGGGGTATGAATACTTTTGCAAGGCACTGTATATTTGTACCGAATACATTTTTATCTTTCAGTTTTAAATTATTCTTGTTTGTTTTATCATCATCATTTTGGCCTATTAGGTGATGGCAAAATGTTAGCAATGTTGACAGATAGACCGATAGTTATGAATACAGTTTGGTGTATGTTTGTTTTTTTCTCACCCAGGTTGGGTCTCTTGCAGGACGTGTCTCTCTGGCTGGAGTCGGAGGAAGCTGATGTGCTGTCTGTGGAGCTGGACTTGACCGAGTGGACTGATGGTACAGACGGCCTCTGAGTGTTGGACCTGGGTTTGGCTGTGACTCCAACTGAGGCTGAGTTGCTCCACTCTGGGTAAATACACCGGTAATGCACATTAGCTGCCTTTACCATAATTGATTAACAAAGTGACCAAAAAAACAAGACACTGATATTTGAGACACGAAAGCCTCTGTTGACGGTTGACATAGCCTACCAGAGTACTCATCAAGTCGAAAACGCCCAAAGCAGAGGTGAATCCTCCACTGTTTCCTAACGTTTTCCTTCATCAGACAGTGGAAGAGGAAGATGAAAAGTCCTGTAATATAAAAATAATAGACAAAAGGTTATTATGAAACTTGTAGGACATGATTAGTTCTTTGATGGCGTCTTTTAATGTTTACTTGAGTAAGGCTCTCCCACAAATATACAACGGAAGAAAAAAAGAGCTTTTGTTGCGTCACCTTCTGATAGAAAAGAAAGTATTATAAAAAGGCCAGTAAAGGAAATGGTGAAACAGTTGCATCATTTGGTTTGATTTTTCTTTCTTTTGAGCTTGGACCACAAAAGCAGGATCCTCTTGAGGAAAACTGCATGCGCAGTTAGCAAACGTTCACTATGAACACAGCAACAAAGACAATTGGCCTCATTCAAGATCGAAAAAATTAATTGTTTGATTCACCAAACTCGTTGTTAAATTTGAACCGCTTCGACATGATAAATGCCACCTGTTCATGGGGAGGTGTGCGCTCAAGATATTTTATCATTAGCATGAACAGCGTAACTGAATATAAGGCGACAGCACCTCTTTTGCGCTCCATTTATGGGAAAGTACCATAAGAAACAAAAACATAAGAAATTAAGTAGAATGCCTATTAGGTGATCCGAAACGGATATAAA
This sequence comes from Ammodytes marinus, assembly GCF_949987685.1. Taxonomy (NCBI): domain Eukaryota; kingdom Metazoa; phylum Chordata; class Actinopteri; order Uranoscopiformes; family Ammodytidae; genus Ammodytes; species Ammodytes marinus. The sequence goes on from NC_137218.1 coordinate 12,054,746, forward strand.
GTTATCAATACAAATGCAGTGCGATGATCGAAGCAAAGTTGTTTTTTTGATGACTTACATAAATAACATTTGCTTTAAGTTTACGTTTACTAGACGTATATTATCCGTAATGGCTTTTCGAAATAATCTCTGTACAACAACAAAAAGAAACAACCTTGCAGGGTGTTGAGTCCAGAGAAAAGGTAGAGCAGAACTATTCTGGCTGGTCCCCATGTGAAGAAGCCAAGAGTCCATGTTAGTCCGAGGAGCAAGGTGAGACTGGCAACTCCTTTCAGGTCGTGCATCAGTCCGCTGCGGATCCCAGCCGGGCTGTTGACTCGCATGTGGCGAATCTGGATCAGAACCACCACAAAAACCTGCAAGACGTTTCAAAAGAAGGCTTAAAGTCCTTCAATTATTAGGAAAAACAGAAATGGAATTAAAGGGAAGTATGCAGTTGCCCTCGGAAAGGAGATTTGATGAACAATATATTGTTATATGCCAGAGGATTTAAAATATTATTTTTTTTATCCAGTGGTAATACACAGCCTAAGCTCTGTAAACAGGCATGTTGACAGCTACGGTGGGCCCCCTTTGTATACATACCAGTTTACAGAACCTAGATTGTGTATTAACAACAGATGTGTTTTTCAGCCCAAACACAGTATGGACAGGTAGTGTTGTTTAATTAACAAGCTTTCTCCAGAATTGCTGACTCCACCTTTAAATATTGAGATTATTTACCCCGATGTTAAAGAGAAGGACCAGTATGGCATAGGCGACCACAGACACGTAAAATGTCACATCATCCTGGAGCCAACAGCTGAGGGAACAGTGATGGAGTGTAGAAGGGAATTAAAATGAGGGCAGGAGACCAGGGGTAGAGAGAGTGAGAAAGAGAAGAGACACAGTGATCATTGGAATGTAAACAGATGATCATTGTAAACATTTTCTTGTGCTGGGCAATATTTAATCTAACATAGTAGTACTCACACTCTGTCGTCCTTAAATTAATGAAATTGTAGGAATTACTTTTCCCAAATACATTTGCGAAAAGCAACAGAGGAGTGAATCCATGATTTGACATCATGTCACATTACTTTAAGTTTGGCACTACTAAAACTAGCATGATCTCTTAGCTGAAAACATTTAACAGTAATGTTTTGCAAATTTTGACTTTTATTCATGGAATCAAAAAAATCAAGTTATCCATTTAGACAAAAAGAGATGAAGCAAAAACTCACAAGTCATCAGAGTTGTCCAATGGCTCTAATCTAAGCTGAGCATCCGTGTAGAGGTGACTGCCGTAGGCCTCTCTGTTCACCAGGAGCACTAGCACGCAGATCACCAGAGGAATCCCTGCAGGGAAAATGAAACTGAGCCTCAAAAAAATTATGATGTAAAATAAGTTGGAATATTTAAATTTCGGTCAACAAAACTGACTTATTATATATATTTTATTAAGAAGTGTATGAATTTGAAAGTAAGTCAGTCGAAACACCAACTCACCCCATCCCAGAGCACAGAACTTCAGGATATAAGAGGGCACGTAGACATTGAAGACTTTGACGAGCGCAAAATACATGTTAACAGCCTCCAATCCCATCCAGGTGAATGAGGCCAGCAGGAAGTAGTGTAGTGTGGATGCTGCAGCGACACACAGGCCGTATATTCCCCAGGAAGACAGCCACGAGTTGACCAGAAACGCAAGGTTCAAGCCCAGGAGAGCCAGAGAGAGGTTGATGAGGATCTTTGAGGGGTAGTCCCGACGAAGCTTCCTGAGGCAAAAGGTAAGATCTGCGTTTAAGCACAGTCATTGTATGACCAGTACAAAAACATTTATACAAAAGAAAAACTGGTTGGAATCTCACTCGAAAGCTGTGTAAGTGAGAACCGTGACTCCTAAGAACAAGGATGACACTCCACAACCAACGTAGGTAATAATGGTCAGGATCTGATCATGAGCTGAGTCCACTGGAGTCCTGGAGACATCCTAGACACAAGCAAAGTCACAGGTTCATATGTTATTAATGTATTTCCCAATGTGCCACAAATAACTGCTCCTATCCCAACTACCAATTACAAACTAGCATTTAAACCTGCATCATTATACTTAAAGTGGAATACTCCCCTGAGCACACACGTGTGTGTCAATTAGAGCAAAGTTGGGCAACACAGCACAGTGTCAATTTCGGTAACGAGAGTTATAACTCCTGATTATTATTTTTTTTGCATGTTCAATCAATGGATAGAATGAACCTTTGTATTTAATTATTGAAAGCAATTTACTCAAGTTTCTTCTGGATTTAAAAGTAATGTGTCAGGTATTGTTTTTTTTTGTCAAGCTTGACAGTAGCTTTTACATGTTAAGCTTTGAGCTCCCTCTGCTGGAAGAATCACAGTTGAACTATACAGTACTTCCTCTTGATTAGAACCACTTTGCTCTTACTACTTCAATTATCACTGCAATTGCTACTGTGATTACCATCACCAAAACCTTTGAAGGTGCTGCAGTCACTCTGTCAAAGTGTTTTCCAAAAGCTTTCCTTTACCTAGTAAAACCACTAATGTTTCATTCAAATTTGAAATAGTTTTGACCCCAAAATAAGGGTAATTAGATAATTAAAACCTCCACGTAGTAACAACGTACAGTTTTTCATGATGTTATCATTTTAACCCCAAATTCCTTACGATTTTGAAGTTGTTTCTAATGACCGTAGATAACTTTTTATCCATAACAGTGTTTGAAATTTGACTTTCTTTGGGTCTTCTGCGGTCTACTCGGGTTTGAGATTGAATAGGTGATCTAGCAGTTTATACTGCAGTATGTTCAGGTGAAATTCAATGAGCCATTTCTAATACCCTTTTCCCACCAAAATAAGCGAGTTGGCGCAAGTTTTTAGAACGCAGATCGACGCTACTTTAAATAGACAATTGTCCCCATTCCCACTGCCGGCAGGCCGCCGCTCTGATCTCCAGCTGTGCAGTGAGGTGAACACAGAGAGAGACAGACAAGAGAGAGCTTTATTTTATAGTTTTGCTTTTTACAGTTACCATTACGCTACTAACCCGCTGTCTACGAGCGCCTGCAAGTTTTTTGAATGTTTAATTTTTACTCGCATGTCAGAGCCTACTTACTGGCTCGGTGAGGTGTGTAACTTGTGACACCGTCACATTAAATCAATGTGTCATTCTGAATGTATGATAGAGGAAAGAGATGTAGTAGGCATTGTTGTATGATATGCTGTAATGAAACATGCAGATGTAGGCTAATGTCATTTGTCAGGGTTTTTCTTGCATATTAATTTGAGGCGGCCGCCAGAAATAACATTCTATAATCATTCCACTACTTCACCACATTTTCTTATGAACATGCAATGACTGTAGTTGTCCATCGTGGCGATGTTGCGGTGCCTGACATTATGTCCACATCCCAGAAATGAAGCAGAGGCAGAGATGCTAAACTTCTCTTTCCATGATTTTGTCTAAGACATTTCCTCCTCTAAGAAGACGTCGCAATGCCCTGATACCTGAGCAGGTGAATATGTTTTTTTTGCATGTCTTAAATGGGTTGCCTAAATAAACGCTGCTTCCTATCAGTGTAGTTGTTTACAGTTTTGCACGTAAGATCAGTTATTACTAAATACGAGTTTGCGAAGAGGACAGTTGAATATTCAAGGCAGTTAATCAAGCCTATTGCTCTTAACATGTACCGTATGCCGTGATATACGCTTATATCACAGTAACGGGCCTTGTTCAGCCCGACGCAACGCCCGACAAAAGTAATAACGCATGTTACAGACGAGATTCTGTTCATGTATCCCATCTGAAAGTTTTGCTGCTCAGCCCCAAGTAACAGACGGGGTCATTGGCAGAGAGGAGCAGAGCTCATGGAATGAAGAGGAGTCATGGCGAGGAATAGATTCAGCTGCAGTGTTATAAGATCTGTATCAAAGGAAAGCCAAATTTTACATGATTTTAACATCACCATTGTATTCATCTTCTCAGATCTAATTAAGAGCTTTTGACCCACAATGGCTTAAAAAATTCACCTGGTTCAGATATGAGGAAGGAGCTGCAGCTGGCTTTGTGGGGAAGCCATCCACTTTTTACTATAAGATATGATTGAAAACACTAGCACTATTCATTTCTTACCAGCATTTTTCATGTCTGTATATGAATGGATTCGTAATGCAGGAATTGTGTATGTATTTTTTTCTCTTGCTGCAAGGTGGCTATGGATGGAAGAGGCCTTTGACTCGAAGGAGTGCATGAGGACTGAGAAGGTCTTAAAATGTTCTGACTGGCTGTGAACTGTGTTCATAAAAACAAACTCCATACACTTTAATGTGGCCACATTTAGATTGATGTGACTTGTAAGGTCTTAATCTGTATCCTGTGAACTGTTTTAAAATCACACACACACACAAACAAACAACATTGTTGTTTAAAAGGGATAGTTCACATTTTGGCACTTTAACTGTAAAGAAGTATATATATTTTTTTTTTAATGTATTGTATTTAACTTTTAAACATATAAATAAAGTATACTTACTGAAACTACACATTTTGCCATTTTTTTTTAGCTATAAAATTAATTGATTAGCTTTAAGTATCTGAAATTGTGGTCAATGAGCATTAATTTAAACTGACTGAACAGCCTCATGGAAATTATATTGTACAATTGTTCATTTTATAAACTAAGTAAATTATAAATTTTAAGTCATGATTTTAAGCTGAGAGAGATTGCATGTGTTCTTCCCTTTCCAGACGGCTACCATTTTGAGCGCTGTGGTGTTAAGTCAGCTTAAAAAAGTCACTGAAGATGACTATTAAAGTTAAAACCCCAAACTATAAAAAAAGCATCTTTACTCTTTCTCTCTGTCTGTCTTTTTCTCTTTTCTTGCCAGTAGAGGTCTGCATAATAGCATAGGTTCACTGCCTGAGGTTAGTAAATCAATGAATCAACATCTATTTGTATAGCCCTTTAGAGCAACCAGCAGGTATCCAAAGTAAGTAAAAAATAATAACTATCAACAAACTGAGTAGTCCTCTCAGCTAGCTGACGGTCCCGGATAAAACTTTTGTGGCTGGCAATTCCAAACTTTTTAACAGTTATGTATACAATGCATACCAGCAGAACTCCAAAGTGTGTAAGATGATCGCACAGGCACATTGTTAAGTCTGAGTTGCTGTTGGATTTTCTGCAGCCGTAATCATCCCAGCCTCCGTTTCCATCTAGATGATGACAGACACTTAACGTCAATCTGTTCATATAGCATTTATAAAACATTGGAAGAGGAGTTATAATTCAAACCATGACCTACTGTTTTTATTGAAGTTCCAGTACACACACTGTACATCTTTGTAAAGCTTGAACAGAGGTGAAAATGAAATGCTTCTGTTAATAATACACCTTATCAGTAATTTATAACATTGGCAGCAGTATCTGTAACATATGTATGTCCTGCAGGGGTTTGCCATATGTATAAAGGACAGTTGTTCTTACTTTATTGGGTGTAAGATGGTGGAGCGTTATTTTAACATCCTCCTCCAGGTCTTTGATTGGAGCGCTGGCATTGGTCACACTGGCTGAAACAACAAATGTGTTGAGGGTCCGCCCCTTTTCGCTGCCCTGGAAATTATAACAAAATGTTTCAAGTGTGAGAAATTACATTTTTCTGACAGAAATGCATGTTTTCTCCTGATTCTTTAAAAATAGGAATTTATACAAAGCAGTACCCTGAAAAGCATCGGGATGCCAAAGAACTGAAACGTAACTCTTGGAGGAAACTGGCTGTTCTGTGGAAAGCTGTGCTGCAGGGCAGACGGCAGCGAGAGGAAAGCCACTGTACTGTTCAAGGGCAACTTGTTGATGTAAATCTACAACATAAAGAAGCCAGCTTAGACTCTGGCTTGTATTAACAACAACATCGGAGTGATTTTCATATTCAGTGAAGACAAGAACTTGAATGTTAAAAGGTTAAAAAAAGTACAGATGAACTTACATTTAATTCGATTTAAAAATAAACAGATTGAGGACATTTGTTGATGGTTATATTTACTTACTTTGGATACCTGCTGGGTGCTGTAAAGGGCTATATAAATAAATGTTAATTGATTGATTTACTAACCTCAGGTGTTGAACCTATGCTGTCAGATGATGCTCCGAAAGTCAAACTGGCAAACTCTCCAGGAACTATGTCCACCACTGAGATGGCAATGGACGGAGCAACCAGGGTGGAGTTGCACACGTAGCCCACCATCCTGTCTCCCACTGCCTCTGTGATGTTTAGGATGCTGTAGAAAGATAGGAAAACATAAATCATCCAGATTCCCCCTGTTTGGAATTTTTTATTCAGTTTTCTAGCCTTACGTGTTAGTAAAAGGTAACAGGTTGCTGTTGGATTCCAGTATGTCTGAGATGATGTTGATCAGAGCTTGGCCCACATGTGGTTTGATCACGCTGAGGTTTACAATATCCTTCAGCTTGTTGAGGACCGTGACCAGCTCATGGTAGCTAAGTGTGGAGTGGTTCCTCAGTAAACCCTGAATCATCGCCACTACGTCCAATGCATTCTCTAGAAATAAATGATACAACTTGTAAAGTAATGTTAACATTTAGAAGACAAAATCACACAGAGATAAATCAATTTTAGCAAATAATAAAGAGGGAAATCAAAGAAGTTAACCCATATGTAATAAGTGCTCCTTAATTCAGGAAACACTATTCGTCCACTACTGGCTCTGCATACATAAGTTTTTAGGTATTTTAAATGTATATATTATGAATTCTTGAATGTTTAACATATTATATAGAATCATATATTTCAGATTGAACAATGTAGTTATATGTTTAGAACTAAAAAATAAGATACATTTAAGAAGTGAAACAGACCAGCAGTGACTTTGATATGGTCCAGATCAGGGATGGTTTCCACCACTAGAAAACAGTATTCCAGGTCTGGGACATTCCAGTGGGTATTGAGGCCCATTTTACTGTCAGACAAACAGGTGGTGAGAGATGAAATGTTTTATTCATTGTCGATTCCCTTTTTTAAAGTTACAGTTTTTTTCACCTGTAATACTGTTTGTGTGGTGAGCATTTGCTATCCATGCCTTTTATTTTGCCATACAATGTACCATAACATAGATGTTAGACAGCTGAGAGGCTGTTGATCCTGGTAATCGGCTATCTATTGACATCCACTCATTACTAACACCGTTGATCTGATACATGAATTTACAGAACAGCCTCCTGCAGCTCATAGACAACCATCAACAGGTCAGGTACACTCAGCGAGAGCCCTGCACACAGTGACACAGCCATGTAAATATATACCAACGGATGTAATCAATACCAATATAGGTCTGTATGTTGACAACCAGCTAGATACATGACTGTGTGATGAATTATCTGCAGGTCACTGGTTCACTGATAAGACGGTGGTAAGCATCTGTCAAGACAGGATACAGTTAACTTAGAGTTCTTAGGCGATAAAGTATAAATACATATAATTACATACCTGGACTTCAGCTGTAAATATGAAAAAAGTGACAAATATTTGATGTATATTTTGGCAATTTTTTGCTGCTTTGTTATTGGAAGCATTAAGGCAGTCAACAAAGAAGAGAAGGGTAATCTTGAAAAACACATTTGGTCAAAAGATCAATGATGAAATAAATTCCCTCTACATAATACAGTATTTCATTGCCATAAATGACATATAATTTGCTGTCGATTCAGCAGGCAACCCTATGTCTTCTATATTAGGAAATAAAAAAATAAAACTATTATTAGGCCTGCAGCACACAGATATTGTTTTTTAGCAACTTTTTATTAAATAATTTTAATCGCTCAATCATTTGCTCAGAAAATTGCTTATTTGTCATGATAACAAGAAGAGAAAAGCAGCAGTGAGTTATTTTAACCTGCTAAGCTTTGATACGTTTGTCTTATTTGGTTTTCTTCCACATTCATTCAAAAACATCCCAGTCAGGTATATTGTTGGATTTTTTTGGGGCGGCTGTGGCGAAACAGGTCAATAGCGGGGTCGGTGGTTCGATCCCCTGCCTCCCCGCCACATGTCGGAAGTTTCCCAAGACAATGAACCACAAATCCCGATAGTTAGCCTGCTATTGGTGTATGAGTGTGCGTGAGTGGGAATGTTAACAGGTCTCCCTTGAAAAAGAGTCTCCGGTCTCAATGGGATTACCTGTATAAATAAGGGTAAAAAAGAAAATTTGATGACGAGCACTCACCAGTGGCGGGTGGCGTGGTGGTCAGGGTTTCTTGGGCAAGGCAGAGTTGCATTTGTTCCTCCTGAGATGGTGGGCCAATCAAACAGGCCTTTTCTTGTCAGGCAGGTTTCTGCTTTGCACTGAATTATTACTAATACAAGGTGATGATAACACATTTTAAAAATAATAATAATTGAACATCAATTATTAAAAGTGATATAATTACAGTTTTGATATGTTATATACTGAATTATCTTTAACTAAACCGGAATTTTACTCACATATACGGCTTATGTGGACGTCCTCCTCAGTTGCTATGGATATGGATCCATTGTAAGGCTTCAGCAGTAGGTTTCTTATCTGCTCTTTTATTTCCTGTGTGTCTGACACCGACATCCTGACCCGAACCTGGAAAATGCAGCTCACTCTGCATACAGTCAAAGAGTTAATTGTGTCATTAAAAATGTTTCCGAAATTGATATATTTGATGAATTAGTCTTTGAATTCATATATAAATTTTTCTTTGGTTCTTGATTTAAGTGAATTTGTGTTGAGCGACGTGATCTGTACCTTGAAACTCTGTACACGGAAACCTAGAAAAGAAATACAGAAGTTTATCAGGTGCATTGCACCTTTCAACCGCGTTTTAAGCAAGACTGCGAATATGCATATTTGCCCAAATGTTTAAATATTCTTTTTAGGAATGTTGAATATTGGCTTCAGGTTGAAGAAACCAAAATCAGTCAAACACCTTACAGCTTTAACAGTGCTTTTAATATTCTCAAAATCAGGCTTTAATACAGTTGTTGACTTACTCCGTCCGCGGTAGAGAGATTTGAAGGAAGGATTAAACGATGTCTGGAAGAGAGATGAGTCACGAAATAATAGCGTTCAAGTTTAAATCAGACTGTGATATTTCTTGAGTTAGATGGTGAGTTAATGGTGTGGCATCCACAGCACGTACTGTACCTTTGGACTTTGGGGAGCAGCTGGAGTTCAATCACCATCATCGTGTCATCTGGCAGTGTGGCGTTGAGCTGTGGAAAGTCAGAGACAACATTTTAAGACATTGGAGTCAAATCTGTGTTAAATTGCCAGAACTAAAAGAGCTTTTATGTCTGAAATACCCAGGTGGAAAGAGTGTGTTCTGGATCACAGTCTCCTGTTATGGTAACATTCACCTTCACCTCAAAATATAGTTCTGCGGAGGAAATCCAGACAAAATAAGTAATTGGTAACTTTCCACAAGTTCAGGGCAGCTTGATTAAAATCCCTAAAAGTCCACGCCCAACTGTGATAGAGCATTTCTAGGACTGTAAATGATCAGACTGACCAGAGATATTTGCAGTGCTTGTGGTGAAGCTGGATGCTGTGGCGGCAGGTGTAGTGGTAGAGCTGAAACGTTCTAGAAGCAGAAGTAAGTTTATTATGAACCAGAATCTATGCAAAGCTCATGCTAACTCAGACATTGCTTGGTGATAAGTATTTCCTACCAATGGGTGAGCTGTGTATGCTCTCTGGGTTAGCCAGCAGCTGCAGCAGACCATCTGGCTCGTGGTATGGGGTCTTAAGGTTCATGGTGATGTCGTTTTGCACAGCTTTCACATCCTTGCTGGGGATAACGCTTACCTGAACCAGGCAGTTGAACCTTCAGGGGAGACATCCAGGTTGTTTTACTCCTCTTATCTCATTGGTTAGCACATATATGGGCTTTTTACCCCTTAGATTTTAGTCTGTTTGTAAAAGCCATAGAGCGGACAAAACTTGTGAGCAGTTCGACTGAAGAGAAATCTCTCAAAAGAATGAAGAAAATTATGAAGTGCTTAACTCTTATTTCCTGCTTAAGACTTAAATATGTTTCCCCTTCCGCCACAACACATTATTATAATTATATTTGCAGATATACTAGTAGGTTTATATCATTTGAGCTGTAAATTGATCCTGCATCCTATAATTTACCATTTGATGCACTCCCACTACCCAATTATATAATATTTAGAAAAAAATATTACAAAATCATTAAGTGAAACAGTAAACCCGACCCATGTTACCTTTTGTTAGCAGGAGACCACCGCACCTGAAGAACCAAAGACACAAATATTTCAAAGTTACACTAAAGAGAAATTTCTCACACAAAGGGATTTTGGGGGCACTACCAATATCAATGTTTGAGTTTGATTTTTTAATCTGATGACAATATGTTGGCCAATATAGGTGGAAAAACCACTGCATGTCCCCAGAGACATTGACAATACTGCTACATCTTATGACCGGTCAGGCCCTCATGGGGTTGCTTACCAGCTGGTCTTCATGAGAAGAGTTTAAAGGTCTGTCTTCAGTACTGGATCTGCGTAAGAAATCAGATGAACTCAGTATGCTTATGGCCCATTGCCCCCTCCCTTATCTGACACAAAATTACATTCATAAGTATTTTATGACAAAATACAGAGTAGGGGTGTGCACGTGTAACCGGTTAGTAAATCATAACCATTTAGGAAAAATCAATAAACAAAAACCGTTTTTTTTTGTGTTTGGTTACAATATTTATTCATTTACTATTTAACTGCTCCAGCTAAAGTTTCCCATTCGTTTTCATCTCTTCAAACAGCTTTTCCGATCAGCTGGTTGGCTTGTGAGTGACAACGGCCCGACAGCGGGAGTCAGTCTAAGACGGATGATCACTAGGCTAGTTATGATCACTTCGAAGTCAAAACGCAAAATTATGAAATAAAGGCCTCTCTGCCTCTCTCTGTCTGCCTGTCTTTCTCACTGCACACTGTCACTCCAACAGCATCGGCAAAAAAAAAAAAAAAAAAATACGTCGACCCCTCCCCCCTATATTAAAACGGTTTAATGTGTACATAGACATATTTGTAAACGTTCACATCCCTAATACAGAGTCATGTCTCTCTGTGTTGTAAACACGGATCTTCTCATACCTGGTTACTTCAAACACAGACACAGTGTGTAAATGGATGCCGGTCGGCAGCAGCACCTCACTGAGCTACAGGAACAACAAACAGTTAAAGCACAGTACAGTTATAGCAGAGTGACGGCATGAATACATTGTAATGCAGTGTAGTATAGGCCTGCATAAAATATTCAGGTCGGTTTCTCCTTTTAAATTAACTATATCGTTTAATGTATGTTTGTTTGTTTTACCCAGTTTTGTGCAATGTCTCTGGCGGTGTAGAGCTCAGTGTTGTTGTTCCCATCGTAACGCAAAATGACAAACATCAGTGTCACTTCGTAAATGGACCATTCTGCCATTCAGCCAAAGATAATATAAAACAGTGTTATGCTTATAATTATACATTTAAACAAAATAGCAATTTAACCATATACTAATAGTAATAGCTTTCATGTACAGTTACTTATTTCTATTCGAATCTATTCTAAATCTTAATTTCCCATTTCATCTGTTTTTTAATCTTTGTTATAATGATACAGATGACAAATGTGAAATATGACAACAGTAGTAACTTTTTATCTTCTCCTACAACTGAAAAGCGAAACTGGGACCTAATTTGGAAAGAGTAGATTGAAATGGCTGAAATACTAAACAGTTGTGCTGCAGAAACACTTATTGTTTGGTTTGTATCAACTCCAGACACTTTAATATTATCGCAAAGGGCATTTACAAAAGCTAAGCTCTATAAAAATGTGTAAGATGTGTTTTTATGTAAAATTAAGTAAAATGCATGTTCTTATTAGCATGTGGTTTGGTTTAGTGTAATAATAATGATGCACTGACACAATGTAAATATAGACATTTGTAATTAAGACATTTTTTATTTTCAAGAAATCAGAATTAGTAAATTAGAATATGTGTTGATGAAATAAGTCATTCATATTAAAGTGTTCATAACTGGAGGTATAAACATGATTTTTAAATTCAAGTGTAGGTTTGCTGAAGGGCTAAGGGTAAATAGCAGCTACAAATGTACTGAAGGTTCCAGCTGTGCCGAGAGAAAACCTTTGACAGTTCTGAGTTTAATGGTTCAGATCTTAATGTTATTGATCACAGAATGGCTTCTATATTTACTTAACTGACACAGGACAGGGGTCAATATTTAATCTGAGGATAGTAAACCAAGAGCAGCCATGGAGGCTACTGGTGAGGTAGGAAAAAAGCTATAAAACGGATGATGAAACTGACATTTACGTAAGTGAATCACTGGCTGGGGGTATTAACTCTGCAGGAGGCAGTAAAGAGAGAAAATATTGAACTTTTGGATACTTGCAGGTGCTGAGGTAAATCTAGGGTTTAAAATATAAAACAAATATTTTTAGATTAGTTTAGAAATAATTGGAGAAAACATCTTCCAGTTCATGTAAATACGTTTTCAGTTGACTCACGACACTTCAGGCTGGGATCAGGGAGCGGAGGACAGAACTGAGTGTCCCAGTTGTCCCTCTCCCACTTCACCAGGTCCCCCTCTGTACAATACAGGGATGTCACTTCCTGTGCACCGCGTTCTCGCCCCCATAGGCGAAACAGAGATAATTTGCCAAAAAGTGCGGTCAATGGAATAATCTCAATATTCCCGTTGGCCAGGACATGTGATGCGCCCAGAGTGAGCGTTCCATTGGGGGCCAGTTCGAAGAACGAGGGGGTAGTGGAGGGAGCCGTCTCTACATCAGGAACAAAGAGGCAGAACTGGTAGCACAAAAGGTCAAAAACAGTTAAAGGTGGAGTACAGGTAGCGGATTGTGAGGAGATAATCAAGGATTTTGACAAAAAGTAATTTAACAACAAGCATTCTCCAGAATCGCTGACTCCACCTTGAACACAGCCTGAACAAGAAACATCAGAAACGTTTAGTTGTCAAGTGCCTCAAAGCCAACAGAGGACAATAAGACAAAATACTCTCCATTCATCATTTCCAAGTATCTACCAATGTAATGGTACAAGTTAAAATGTCCTCAGGTGTCCTAATTATTCGAGAAACTGAAACTAGCCTGCATGCTTAATACTATCAGTCCCAATGCTATCCTTATTGTCATTTATTTAGACCCACCTGCCATGATGTCCTGAAGCTCTCCATTGACGTACAGAGCCGGTCTGTCTTTAGAATGTGTCCATGTTAGGCACAGCAAATGCCAATGGGCCAGATGAAGGTCTATATGAGGGGTGGTCCACTCCGTCCCAAACAAGTAAACCACTAAACGGCCCCACTTTCCCCCTAAGCCCAGCTCAGCGTACTGGACCTCAGGGTGACGGTACATGAAGGCCATCCATGGTGAGGAAGCCCAGACCTAGATATAGTTGATACGTTATTCATAAGGACTTGATCAATGAAGTCCCATTAAATGTGTTCTCAAACGTAATAGCAAAGTAACTCTTGCGTTGCCAATAAGTACCTCAAACATCAGGTTGAAGCAGATGGTGAGCTCCTGCAGGGCAGGGATGGAGACTTGAGGCTTTAATCTCCAGTGGCTGCACCCGAGATTCAAGTTAGCCACCTTCCCCCATAAACTTTGCTGAGGAGCTGACAGGTGCAGACCGTAAATCATAAACAAACTGTATATTGTTTAGGATTAGAAGAAAGTGAGGGCTAAAGACTGTTAATATATTTTTTTAAATGTCTTTATTTTCAAATGTAAAACATTTTAAATGGTCAATTTTGACCATACCTTTTTTAAACTCCATCCATTCTTTAGTCAATCAGTGTTGAAATAGAAAAATTAATAAATTGACAAGGCAATATTTAAATGTATAAGTGCAGAAGCTGCAAGGCGCGTGCTTGCAATGTATGCTTCCATATTCAAGACATGTTATTTTTAATATTTACAAGGACAACTTGAATTGATCGAAAAACCCTGAGACTTAAAATCAATAACATTGACACTCTCAATTAATACTACCTAAATAAGTGGTATTAAACTTAACAACTGTTAAATAAACAATGCATTTGTTGGGTTACTTTTAATAGTTAATGACATTCTTATTTAGCTTATCAAAAAACAGACTTGTCATTTTTCCTGCAACAACTACATATTAAAAAAGAATATACAAGAACAATATTTAATAAATAAACATAACAATAAAACATTATGCAATTGTGAAAAAGAAAACAATTAATTTGTATTAATGGTGTTCAATTTAATGCTTATCTCATTCTTAAACAATGATTTATCAATCAACAAATAAACTAATAAATAATAACTAATAAATGACAACAGATGAGTGCCAGTAAAATTGATATACACATTACCACTATCCTTAACTTCCTCATATCCGCTTCAAGCTTCCAACCTTCCAACCTTTTATGTATAACTTAACTTGAGAGACCATACATGTTAGTGTTGCGCCATATAATGTTTCACTACTGTAAACTGTGTTTGTTCTTAGAACTTATTGATTGATATATATTCAACACAGGGACTTTTCTCACTGAACTGTGGATTGAGCCATGCAGAATGAGAATTATGTTTCTATCTCTGAAAGCATGGTGATCTTTGCCACATTTTATATTTTCTTTAATAACCTATTATCAAATGTATTGTGTTTTGACTTAAGATTATATCAAACCATATCCATTCAAAACATTTGCCTACCTTGCTCCGCAGTGGAGGCACAGCTGCCCATCAAAGACAGAGTCAGAAACACATTCAGGCCTTTTTGAAGAAAAATCATCTCAAGTCTGGAAATAAATAGTTCATTTTAAGTCAAGAACGGCAGTGCTTGCAATTGTTTTTTAATCCCTTTATCGCATGATGTCTTTCTCCACATCACAAGAAAACAAAGGTTTCCTCCTACTTGAGATCTGGAGTTTATTAAGCCGTTATCACGAGGGAACAGCGTTAAACATATGCAAACAAGGTAATTCTCGGCTTCAATATTCTTCAGTTATAATAACTTAACTGCATTAATTGAATAAAATTTAAGTTCTACAATCATAATTCTTATTTATTTAAAAAAAGGATATTATTAATCATTATGTATTCTCAAATGCATGAAGAAGTACTTACCTTTATGAAATAAAATAATCATAAAAGCAATGTAGATCTCTTAAGGTAGATCCTGGTGGACTTCAAAGTGCCTCCTTGGTTTAGTACAACAACCTGTGAGATGGATCACAAACCTGTCTCTGCAAATAAAGATGGCATGACCGTGTGTGGAGCAGCGATCACTGTATTGCTGCTGTGATTGGTCCACTAGAGTAATAATGTGAAGAGAAAAAAGAAAAGGTCTGAAAACACTGCCTACAAATACTGTAGATCACTGTCTAAAGCTCACATACAAATAGGAGGTGCTAAGTCTCTATATCCGTCATCAGGCTGTAGAATAAGCTGGTTCCTGTACTTTATTTTACACTTATAACAGTTAAGTTCCCATCTCTAAAGAAAGGTTCATATAAAAAGGTCTTGTTCCTTTATTTAAATATATCTATCTACATTTAACATGGTAATAATGTGAACATTACATGGTTTCAACATTAGTTTAAAGTCGCTGTTAAATCAGTAAAACAAATGCAATGCTCAGTTCTGTAGAAAGTTTATTTCATTTTAGCAAAACATTACAGCGTACAGTTTGCATATATTTAAATGTTATGTTTCAAAACGGTTTGAAAAAGTACATTAAATTGTATTTACTTAAAGCAAACAATAAGCATAGTAATAATCCATTGGCAATGAGCAATTGTAAATACAGAAATTAGATTATTCAAAAAAAATCACTTTAAAAAAAAGAGAAAATCACATTTTTAATAAAAGGAAAACAAGTCAACATTAAAGCCAGGTACAAAAGCAGTTATGTGCATAACATAATAGGGAGAAAAAAAACATTAAAACAATCTGAATTAATGTTACTATTTTTTTTTTATTGTCATGGTACCCTTTTAAGTTAATGCTAACACTTTAGCATACCCTGGTCTGTTAATGAACTATTAAAACCATCTTTACAAAATAATTTTAGTGCTGTTTTGGGTAAGAAAACGTGAGCTTTTCAAAATGGAAATGTTTCACATAACCTGTAGAATCATACACAGCATTAAAATGTCTTGATAGAGGCAATATTTACCTAGGCTGTGTAAACCTGTTCAAGTTGTTAAATTTACAATCATACTTAAAGAAGACCTATGATACTTTTCGACTTTTATGACCTATAAACGTTGTTATAATGATTTATAGTCATGTTTAACCATACTAGAGTATCAAATAATTACGTACATGCATTTCGACGTATTCCCTGCTGACCGTCTGGGGTGGCTATGCAGAGCACTAAAAACTATGGCAGCCGGTCGAGCCGAACTTGTTCAAATTTCCGGGTTTTCTCTGTCACGCTCGGGTCGTTTCTGTCATGTTTCCATGTATGGTAATGCTGCCGCTCAGGCAAGCTCCGGCTGCATGCCCCCACCTTCCTGGAAATGTCCCGCTGCTGGAAGGAAGGTAACCAATCACAACGGAGTGGGGTTTGCAGCAGGGGGGGAGGGGCGGAGAAGCTCAAAGCAGTGTGTAGAGAGAGACTGCTGTGCTCGCTAGGGTAAGAGGAAGAGTGTCCCGAAAATCTACATAGTTTTTTGTGATGTGATTTGTGTCAGGTTGCTCTATAGCAGTTTTTAACAAGAAATTAAGACCATAAAAGTAGTATAATAGGATCTCTTTAACGCAATACAAGTCTCTTATAAAAAACTGACAGACTTAGTACACATGTTTTATCTTTTGAGCTTCTCATTTTTAACTATTGAGGACAAAGCTAGTTGATACCATCACTCAGCATAGTGTATTAGTTAGAGTTAGCATGCAGTATCAGAGTAGACAATCAACAGTAGATACAAATGGAGACCAGCATTTCTGTGAAATTAAAAGATCCAACCAAACATATGTATTATTGGTTGGTAAACGTTGACCATTTTCTCCA
This sequence comes from Ammodytes marinus, assembly GCF_949987685.1. Lineage (NCBI taxonomy): Eukaryota > Metazoa > Chordata > Actinopteri > Uranoscopiformes > Ammodytidae > Ammodytes > Ammodytes marinus. The sequence continues at coordinate 12,071,832 of NC_137218.1, forward strand.
CCTCTACTTGTTTGCACATTCGGAGCAGAAGACATCTCTCCCCTTGGCTGTGAAAGCCTTGTTGGAAAGACTGAGGGAGCATCTCTTACAGTTGAAGCAGTATTCGTGCCAGGAGCTGCCCTCGTAGTTCACCACGTTCACCCCTTTACCAAAACCTGACAGCAGAGGAAAGGAGAGTTAGAGAGAGTTTACCCGTCACCTTTTTTCTATTCTTTGGCTACTGATGAACAGTTGCAAATCTGTTGCAATATCTTAATTTTAAATGTAAAACCAACCTGTGATGGGCTTTTGGCAGCTGCTGCATTTCTTTGCCACACAGTTCTTGTAGCAGTCGACACAGAAGACCTGGTCCTCGTGGTTGGTGAAACTTGTCCCTGCCAGAGGCTTTGAGCAGGAGCTGCACACAAAACAGTGGCTGTGCCACGGCTGCTCCTGGTAGTTCACTCCTCCAGATGTTATAGGCTGGAGAAAAGATGGCGGAGAAGAGCAAAATGCATGAATGATAGTGTTACCATAGTTTTCATTTTAAAAATAATTCTATTATTTGTATATATTTTTTTAAATATGTCCTTCACAAAGTGTTGTCAATGCAACACATAAAAACAGGGACCTTTTAGAAATATCTTTAGTAAATGTTATTTTATAATGTTACCATCCTGCTACTATTTAAGTCACAAATGACAACACTGTGAAGTACATGTGCTTTGTGGAAAGGTTAAACATGTCCCATTCAGATTGTTTTTGTGTTCAGCTCGTTCTTTTAGACGAATGAGGAAGGTGGGTTTGTTCCCAGTTTGGAAAAACAAACCTTTTTGCAGCTGACACAGTGTTTGGCAAACTTCTTGTCATAGCAGGGGCTGCAGTAAGTGTCGGTTCCTTTGGAGAGGAAACTCAGCGATCCTATTGGTCGTTTGCAGCTGAAGCAGGTGAAACACTCATCGTGCCACGAGTTCCCTTTGTACTCCACACTTTCTGTGCCTGTAGAGGATGAGAGGTGACAAGGTCAGAAGAAGAACAACGCAACTCAACTGTAAAGCTCTGTTTGAGGAACTTTCACTGATTTTAAGTGACAATGGCTTGATTTCAACATTTCAAAAACCCTTATCTCTGTTTAATGTCATTGTAAAGTGAACACTTTTGAGTTGTTTTTTTGGTCAGCCAAATCGAGTATTATAAAAATGCATTCTTGAGGAAATATTTCACCCAGACCGCAGAATTCTGAGTGAGTTTGAGTCTAATAATTGTATGTTAAGCTCAGTTCTCTAAAGTTTGTTGTATAACATCTGTTTTTAAATGCTTTTTGTAATTGAATTACAGGGAAATCACCATTCTGCATGTGGTAATTTCATAACCTAACTTAGTCTGTAAAGTACGGTTCTGCTTTGCTAAAACGTACAACATCTGAGTTAGAAGTTGAAAGAAGAATTTGTCTTACCGGCGAGTATGGGTTTATAGCAGCCGTGGCAGCGTGGAGCATCCTCTCTGGAGCAGCACTTCCCACACATGATGCGGTCGTCTTTGGTGCTGAAGGGCTCCTTGGCAAGAGGCTTGTAGCACTTTGTACAACGGAAACACTCCTCATGCCAGTACTTTCCCTTATGGCTGAGCTCCTGGTAAAGAAAGGAACCAGGTGATGAGAAGCACTTTGAGGGAAAAAATAAAAGCGTCAAGAAGTCACCTCAGATGCAAACTGATAAACACGCACCTTTGATTCCACAGGGATGGGTCTATGGCACTCGGCGCAGGAGTTGGCGCAGAACTTGGTGTGGCAGCGGACGCACACCGGCTTGCCCTCGTTGCGGACAAACCTCTTCCCCCCGAGGTCCTCCCGACAGTAGAAACAATGTGAGCTATCTGCCATCGTCACGCCGAGGGAAACTCAGAACTACAAATAAAGCATGAAAGGAGGTAAAAGGTAAAATCCTAAATTCATCCTGTTGTAAGCAAACTGAATTTGACATCTTCCTATCAATATCGAAGGTGACCGATAGCACCACACAGAGGCGCTGTTGGTACCTTTTAGTTAGAGAGAGATTGAGACATTTGCTGCTGCAGTCAGCTGAGATGCCTTTCTTCAACAGTTTGGACACTGAAACAGCAAGCTCAGTGTTTCACTTTATTGTAAAAAATCTGAGCAGTTTCAGTGTTCAAGTAAATGTTTGATTTGCAGGAGGCTTTCATTTAAAACAACAATAAAGCTTTGATTCTTTTTTCACTTTATTGCTGTCTGGCTACCTAAAATCCCCACAAAGGGGCACTGTTAATACATTGAAGATGAAGAAAAATAAAAACACGAGCAGTGCCTCTGAAATATTTGTTTTGTGTAAAAGCCTAGCACCTGTGTGTGCAAAACTGTCTCATACATCTAAGCTCTGCCTGATAATATAATACAACAAAACAACAGAACAGCTCATACCACTGATAACATGAACAATAAATCTGGATCCTGTGATGTGATGGCGTGATTGTCGATTAATGGGAATTTGTCAGTATTTATTTTCAACATTAACAGATGAAATATTATAGTGAAAATAAAATCTAACAATATTCACCGTACTTTTAGATCAGTGGCTCGGTAGCAATTTCTCTTACCTTTCCTTCCCTTTTACTAGAATCATTTTCTGGGCTGTATTCATCTTTTTGGGGGCAGGAAACAAGATAACGTTTGGATGTGTTTGTTTGGGCATAACATTTGGATAAAAATCTGTTTCAACAGATCTGTTCCTAAAATATCTCAACTAAAACACAAAGAGCTTCAATTTGAACATAATTATTGTTATAAGCTGCTTCCCACAGCCTCTGGCGCCTTGTATGTGCTCAATCACATGATAATCTGGTGCAAAACTCTAAAAAGACATGCATCAAAAGTGAAAAAAAGTCCCAAATCTGGAATGTATCAACCTAGTCCAAAATTAGTAGTGTAATATAACTCATGTACAACACTACACAAGCACAGATTTACAGTATTTAAATGTTATGTTACTCTATAATTATGCTTATACATGAATTTATTTTTACAAGAAATTAATACATTTTCAAGTATTACATGTTAAATAGTAAAATATTCCACCCTGCCATTTCCTGCATATTGCATGAAAAGCTTTTTTACTTTGATACATACCAAATTTGCATACATGACTTCTGTATCTAGTAATATTTTAAATGCAGGATTTGTACTTGTAATGAGGTATATGTTTACACTGTGGTAATTTTATTTCAGTAAAGGATCTGAATACCTCTCAGTCTCCTATACTACACCTTAAAGTAAAATGAAGTTCTCAAACTGGACGGAAGAGTGGGCCTGATTATTTGATTTTAACTACGTCTTAAGCATCCTTATCCTTCAGTAACTAATTTTGTCACACACAGCATATTTTCCGAAGGCTGTTCCTCTCTAAAAATACTACTCACATAAACTGCCCAAACATAGAACCAAAATCACCATGTTGACGGCCATAGATCTGGTCAAACACTGTGATTACGGGGTCAGTGTTTCCGATGGCAAACAGTACACAACATGATGGCAAACTCACGGCTACGCAAACACGCAGAAATGCAGAGGAAGACATGGCTGAAGTCTGTTCACTCAGTTACTTCCCACATCAAGTTCATGCTGGCTGACCGCGAGGAATTCTCCTAAACTGTGTGCGTGTGCGTCCACATGATGAGGTGAACACATGAAGGAATTCTTGGTATGACTTGTGTGGTGAGATCTGGAACGTTGACAATTCTTTGACAGGCCCTCCTCAAACAAACATACTATACCTGCACACAAACACACACATGCACACACTCCGCTTCACTTTTTATACGGACCGCTCCCTAGGAAACCACCAAAACCCCAAACTATAGCGTTGGCCTCATGGTTGGAGCGACATGTCAGCACAGATTCATGAGGAAGCTTTTGTTTTGGCACAGGACCGCGGTAACCACGGGGTTTGGCTGCGTTCACAAACACTCAAATCCTCCCACTTTTTTGTGACTTTCCTTAAACTCTGCAAAAACCACAGATGGGTCAGAGGATTTTCGTTGATTTATGTTGATACTCATAGTGATGCTTTTGGAAGCGGGGCAAGTACGGTTAAATTGGGGTTGTCTTTATCAGTCCCAGGTGCACAGTGGTCGATGTACGCAGGTTTGTAACGTTCTGTAACGTGATCTTTGTGTCAAGGACTTGAACTAAACTTGTTGTAGTTCTTAATGTCCACCAGCAAAACTTATTTGACTAAAATCTTAAACTCTCTCTGCAAAGGTGTAAGGTTAAAAAGAAGTTTGGCTTTTGATAAGGTCTGAGTTAAGATCTGGGCGGATGCTAGGCCACTGAAATTAGTTGTGATCTTCATACAGTATTTGTCAAACTAGTTGTCATTCTACACTTTATTTTTGGGCCTTTAACAGCTATCGTAAAACCTGTTCTGACAATATTCCACGTCTTAAGGGGCTCTGTGATTTAGCTCTGTAGTTTCACTAAAAAGAAATATTAAAAATTGGATTGTTTCGAAATAAGCAGCTCAAAACATCGATTCCAAGAAATTCTCATAAAACATAAATGGGTTTTAACAAGACTGCGATAGATAGATAGATAGATAGATAGATAGATAGATAGATAGATAGATAGATAGATAGATAGATAGATAGATAGATAGATAGATAGATAGATAGATAGATAGATAGATAGAACCAAAACACCAAATTTGAACCTCATGTTTGCTCTAGAGGAAAAGTCTTGAAAAGTCTTGACCTTCAGGAGAGTTGATCCTTTGGGGGCCATAACATTGTCAAATCAAACATGTTTTTGAATGACTTAGTGCAACACTGTGGTTCTTTTGGCAAACATATTTCTTCACTTTCTATCTTATTTAAGGCGAGGTTCATGTTGACCCTCATCACTCACCACCAGAGTGTACCCTGTGTACTATAAATTGAACTGTCTGCTGGCAGCAGGAAACTAAAAATACACAAACAAAACAAAAATACTATCAATTGAAAACATCTATTTTGATCCAGTGACACAATGGTTCTACAAACTGTCTTATTTTATCCATTTGAAGGTTAGTTCATTAAATCTGTCAATCTACTGAAATATATTTTCAAATTTGTTGTGTCGTGAAGGAAACATTCATACCAGTGGTTTTTAGCACAACATTCAAACCATCCACCATTTAGGCTTAAGTTATTTTCACACATTCCAGGTTGTTGCCCGGACTTTGACAAAGACATGTGGCTGAGGTTAAAGGTGCTGCTGTTAATAAGTTGTTTAAATTACATATTGTGTGTTCTTGTCTCCTCATCAGACAATAAAACTACAAACTGACACCAACCTCAAGTGGAGCAGTCATTCATCTTCCTTTCAGAGACCTGCTAAGTCATTACTTATTAATGGAAAACCCTGCAGCTGGTTTATTTGTTGACTGGGTGAGGTTCCTCATCCATCTCCACTGGAAGACAGTCCGCAGGCCAAAGGCAAGGTGTGCTTTTTACCTGTAGTGTTATCTTCTGTTTAACTTCCTGCCTCTCCCTTAACTAATAGGAATGAATGTAACATTGTCTGTGTTTGTCCTTTAAGTATTTTGTAGTGTAGGCCCATGGCCATGGAGCTGGCAATAATACTGCTTGGCTACCCGCATCATGAAAATGTTATCTGATGGGAGGCAAACAATGGCTGAAAGGAAGCGAAGTAGAAAATAAATCAGGATACACTGACGTCATACGGCTCTGAGAACTGTGCTGCTGCATGTTTGTTTTTCTGCAGTAAATATTCTGACTGTGTCACGGCACGTATATATCAATCTGCCAATGCCAAAAGGCTCCCTTTGATCGCCATGGAAACAGTTCAATGTAAAATATAGTGGTGTCAAGCAGTCGACGCTGGAGGACTGTCGCTGCCAAGGTTAACTCTGTGTTCTCGTATTAATTACATTGTGGGGACATAGATCAGAAAGCCACTTAATAGGCATTTAATTTTAAATCAGGGTCCAACTGAGTGGACCATTTAATTTTTAGGTAAAGACAATAAATTGTGTGTGGGGGAGAGAGAAATTCATTGCGTAGAGTATTTCAGTCTGCAGCCACTCGACTTAAAAATCCAATCCACTGACCTCTGCCCTTAGTACGTGGCACTTGGAGGTCTGTGGTGTTAAAAAAAAAACTCAGAGAGGTGACATCATTGACGAGAAGGAAAATCACGCACACATGTAAAACACATGGGAGGCACAGGCAGCCGAACAAAGAAACACACAGACAGAGAGAAAAACACAGTTGGGGCTAACATGACCAGACAAACTAAAATAGTGTCTGCCCGTAGCCACCGTCTGTGTATGTCCATGAGTGAGTGCCCGTGTTGGCATGAGCTTATCACTGAAGAATGTAGTGGAAAACTGAGAAACAGGAAGTCTCCAACAGAATGGTGAAGTTGGCACAGTCCAGCTGAACACTTGTGCTCTCACACACACTGAATTCTCTAATGTGCAGGCTTCTACTGACTGTGTTTCACCCCATTAATGGCTACAGATTCCAGTGCCATGCATAAACCTTGGTTGAACCTTATGTGGCATTATTGATATTGATTATTGATTGATTATTAATTAATCAAGTATTTTCTTAATAAATAATCATTGTATCTACAAAATGTCAGAAAATACAAAAAAAAAACACCCATACTAGAATGTTTGTGATGACGTCTTTAAATGCTTATGTCCAACAAACAGATTTTCTAATTTGACTTACTAATTAACTGACCAATTGTTACATTTAAAATTTTGAAATTACATAATTTTTAGGTATTTACTGCGCCTTAAGAATTGTTTTGTTTTGTGTATCTGAAAGAAGCAGCCGGAGCAACAAGAGAGAGAGATGCATCAATGTGTGAACCGTCGAAAGCCTCAAAAGACCAGAATGCATTGAATTATCAAGACCTATAAGTACAAGGCTGCCGTCACAAACAAGTGACAGGTAAGTGAAATGCAACACATATGGTGGACACGTAGGAAATAACTGAATTTAAAAAATACTTGTAAATAAAATAATAAACTGATACATTATACAATCCAATACACAGCATTACAACAACATAACTATCCATTCAGAGTCATGTTTCTGGCCACTTGATGATTTTTCAAGGCTCTTTTAGCTCTGTATTTGTCTTCACCAATTCCTGAGAGAAATATGTCTCTTAAGCTGCTGAATGCTGCGTTATATGTCACAACAAAAGCTGCCTGTTGTTGACGCTGAAAAAATACTGTAGTGAGATGGCAAGCAAAGTTGTAATAATAGATGGCCCGATGAGCGACATCTTTCACTTAAATGTAGTCACTTGATCCATTATATCTTTAAAATATTGATGAGAGCAGTTTTAAAGATCATTGTATCACCCAATCATGGTCACCAAAACCCACATTCCCAGCCAAGATTCCCATCTCACTAACTCCAAAATAAATACACATACGTATTTGAAACCGAGCAGCGAGTTCAGCTAAACATTTGTACTCCAAGGCAGCCTACAAAGAAAGAGAGCTGTTTGGTTTGGCGCTGGTGAGCTACATTCCAGACAGTGGAATACAGCCGATACAACAAGATCTGAGTAGTGTTGAGTGAGGTCGAAAGAAACACGCTATGTCCCCTTACAACAGGACTGACTTAATGGTTTTAGCAGAAGCTTTACTCCGACCTGTTTCTGAGCTTGTTGTCTAGTCTCCTTCAGTCCCTGATTCCGTAACAGGGATGTATTTCAGGCTAAAGCAGCTGACAAAGCTAGAAACCGTTAGCAGCAGAAAAGTACGACCAATTTTCCATATCTATGAATATCTATGACATTTTCTGTGTGACACCACATGATTTTCTTCTAGGACATTTAGCCCCTAGTGCTGTTTTGAAAAGGCTTGTTCCAATCTCCCTTCATAAATCACCAACTAACAAATAACTAACCATTATTACTGGATTCTTGTATTTCTGTACAAAAATAATAAACATGAATAGGGAATTCAAACCAAACCAATTGGACAGTTGAACCACAAGGCTGAGTGAACTCACTGATGGGAGCCAAATTTCGGCCATCGGGAGTCTCCAGAACTACTTCAATATCCCTGGGAATACATTGTACACATCACTTTAACTCTACTGAATGGATAAAACACAACTTCGCTGGTTTATTCACTTATTTTGACACGTCACTCTAGAATCTGTTTCTCCACTCATTTAAAAAACATTAAGTTAAAAGAAATGGTTTGACGAGATTTTATTTATTTGCTAGATGAGGTGGTCTATACCACTCACATGTAAGCTAGTGAGCTTAGTTTAGTATAAAGACTGGAAACGGGGGGAAACTGCTTGCCAGGCTATCTCTAAAGGTAACAGAATTTGCCTTGCAGTGCCTCTAAAGCTCCCTAATGAACATGATACATCTTTTCTAAGTGTGAAAATGACAAGACATAAAACAATAATATCTCCTAAAAAACACAACTATTTCTTTAAATCCAAACATATCTGTAACATGTAACCATTGAACAATTAGAGAATGATTTCCTTTGACTTCCTTTAAGGGTTTAATGTCCCAGCTCTATATCTATCTCTTTTCAATACAAAAGCCCTTTTGTTTCTGTCAATTTTACAACCATTGATTAAAATCAGCCCACACAGACACATCACAGCAGGTTTTGATGGCTGCAGGTTCAAGATAACACACTGCCAAGTTTCTCAATCGAACCCCACTTCACCTTTATGTCGACGGAGGCACTGAAGTCTTAGATATGAAGTTTACCAAATGGGATTAATGAAAAGGGAGAAAAAACATGACGTCTCTAACGCCATTCACGTTGTCCCATTAAAATAGCAACAGGCAAAACACAACAGGGAGGTACCGTGACATGTAAGTCAGACAAATTGCATAAAGTTTTACGAGACCGTGATTTATTTTTAGGGGAATGAGCTCATCGTAATTTCTTTAACATGCAGACACCGGCTTCGGATCAAACTCAAAAACTCCATACGGCATTCGTGTGTGTGTGTGTGTGCGCGTGTGTGTGAGTGAGATTGCAAAAGGTCAGTCACACATATGGATCTTGCATTTGCTTGCCGTCTGTGTGTTTGTGCATGTGCAATAGTGTGTGATGTCAGAAGTATGGCAAGTTCTTCCGTACGACTGTTTACTTATGTTATCCTACTGAAAACAATGCCTTTCCTTTTCAGTCTTTTTGAGAGTTGCACAATATGTGATCTTCTATTGCAACCCTTCGTGTGTGTGTGTGTGTGTGTGTGTGTGTGTGTGTGTGTGTGTGTGAGTGAGAGAGAGAGAGAGAGAGAAATAGGTCAGTTGCACATATGGATCCTGAATTTACTTCAGAGCCACTTGCAGAATAACGATAACTGGCAGAGCCAACACTGAAGCCATATGCATCACTTACGTGCACGCGCACACACACACACACACACACACACAGAGGACAATGAAAAATAACAGTACAGGAATTTAAATTGACCTCTGATGCATTTTTTCGAAGCTCAGCAGTTCCATCACTGAGTGAAAAAAGGAGACTTTTTAACTGGAAACAGATTTCAGGAGCAGTCCAGGCTTCCTCAAGTCAGCATGTAACTGTAGCTCTCTCTCTCTCACACACGCACGCACACACACACACACACACACACACACACACACACACACACACACACACACACACACACACACACACACACACACACACTTACATAGACAGACAGCCAACGCCCCAGACCTACTTTTAAACGTGTTTCCTCTCAGGATATACAAATTCTGCTTTGCAAGTGAAACCTGTGTCAAAACACAAGATGTGTTACCTGCTCCTGTTGATTTGTAAGTAAGACATTCTGTAGCTAAACGTGATCAGCCAAGAGCTGGCTTTTCATTCAAATCTTGAACTTCACAATTGTCTCATATTAACAAACTAATAGATGTTGAGGCTTGATAAAAATCTGCATGCTCAAGTTCAAACTAGAAAACAGCTGTGCAGCCAGTAGGCTACCTTATTCGTTTTGTTTTAAAAACTGGTTTTCAGTAGAAACAGGTTTATTCAGACGATTTACAGTAATAAACAGCGGGTGCTCAGCAGCCAGCTTACCGGGCTCAGGCTGATGACTGCGGCGGGATAAGCCGTGCTCTCTGACATGTGTGGAAGCAGCGCAACTCCGCTTGAACGGGAGACCCTCACACGTTTATAAAGTACTGCCATCTGCGCCTTCGTCAAGCAAGACACATAGAACACGGCCCAGGATGGAAATAGAATGCTTTAATTTCACAATAAAAGAGGACTTTGACCTACGAAGCGGAAATACTTTACCTTCAAAATAAAAGTCGAATCAAAGTGACGTTTGAAAATAAATGAGTTTTTATGAGAGTTTGTCTTATAGTATACATAGAACACAATGGGTAAATGGCAGTGTTAATGGGACTGCATAATTTCACAAAGCAAAGGCATTCATCATTTTCAAGAATTGGTTTTATTTTTTTCTAGTACATTTGCCTGACAAGATGCCTGAATGGGGAGACACTCTTAATAACTTCAAGACTACACAGGGAAAAGTCTATTACAACTGATCTCCAGTTCACATTTATTGTATATAACATTCACATATAGACCTATTGCAGGTGTACTTTTCACTACACAACTGTCATAAACAGTTTCTACGAACAGTAGAAACAATCAAACGTGGATTTTCTGTTGCAGGTACAGTTGCTTAAAAATTCCCATATCAACAAATTTTAACCGTTTTGATAACATTTAAACAGATGCAAATCAAGGGGTTCCATAATGAAAATAAATATGCTAAAGCAGTCATGTTCATATCCTTGGGTGATTATAGGATAACTCAAACATCTCATGTTAAGAATACTTCTTGAAAATGTATTATTATTCTTTTTTTACCCTGGGATTAATTCTACCTCAGGTCATAAAAATGGGACCTGCTCAGCAGTAAAAAGAACACACAAGGGTCTAAGGAGAAGCCACAGTGCAAAATATCTCTCACTGAGGTGGGAACAGAATAGACGAGCTTGGCTGCCAAACAAGGTGCAAATAAGATTAACACTGTTTCAGTTAAAAATGTCCCCCTCCAGTAGTATCTTTCCCTTGACCTTACTGGCAAGGAAGAAGGCTAAACTGTTCATGTGTTAAAATTCAGTATCGAATTGTTTCATTTTAAAATGATACATAGTTTTGGATCAAATATACTCTTTCCACAAGTGCACACAAAATCATACAATAAAATATAAAATGTACCGGTACTTGCTATTTCCAATTTAAAGAAGTAACATTTTTTAGCTTGCAATCTTTTCGGCTCTCCACTGTTAAATTCACAAAAAAAATTACAGCTTAATTAAACTGTAAATACAGTATTCAACTGCAATCAGAGGGTGTAGTGTATAAAAACCAAGAAAGATCATCTTATTGTACATTAGCAAATAAAAATATGTACAAATCTACATTAAGTAAATCATTTCTGAATAGGCACTTTAATTCAACAGTTCAGCCAGCCCTCACATGACACAACATCACAAAGACACGGCAGTTACTCTTTTTTTTAGAAGATTAAAGATGATGACAAAATCCCAAAACAGACATTAGCCCTAAAAACCCTGCCAGTAGATTTTGACAATTTCATTCTGACATCAGCCACACACTTGTAAACTACACACACAGGGAAGCTCTAGTTTCTATAAGTATAAAGTAGGAGGATCTGCTACAGCCGAGGAAGAATATTCAACATGCACATGGTAAAGAACGATAAACTCCTCAAAAAAATCCTTCTGTACAGTGTACCTTTTGTAGGAAAAGACATGGTGCTTTATTAAAGAAAATAATTTATATAGCCTAACACCACTGCGCAGTCCTATTTTTGAACAGGGAAGGATAATCAATAATGTCACACAACAAAATAATAAATAAATAATAAATAAAACAAAATAAATCATTATATAAATACATTTTTGTTAAATAAACACATTTATAGAACAACTGATCGAGATGGAAAGTTCTAAAAGTTAAAATAGTGGATCCTGGACACTGTTGTGGTAATAGATAGATTTTTTGGTTAATTCTTCTTCCTATTATTTATTTATTGATTTTGCCTAAAAATTTCTACCTACAATCTCATTCTTAAAATTAAAAACTCCTAATACTGCTTTCATGGATGTCAAAGTCCTTGTCTAGTTGCTTCCACCTCCAGCACTCACAATGAACCCTCTCCACCAAACATATGGGATGCTTACCAGTCTGTGGTTAGATAAGTAAGATTAGTAAAGTAACCACTGGACGTTACTTAGTGATAACAGAGCAAAGTGAACTGCCTTAAATGTTAGTAACTGAAGGTGATCTTACTATAATACTCGAAGAAAGCCGGACAAATACAGTTCCTGTTAAGAGCAATTTTACCACAGTTAACTGCATATAAAACTTGCGGGAATCGCCCCACACAGCCGGCAGGAGTCAGGACTTTAGGTAGCATAGATAAAAGCACTGGCATATCACCACAGTAGTACAGACTTAGGAGCAATTACTACAGACACCATTTTTTTTAGCTTCCTTTAAATGGTGGCTAAAAGTGCATCTCACATGATTTAAGTAACCTGTGAACTTGAGGTACACTTGATTTACAGTACCTTACCTTACATGTAGTGCATTCGCATTGAAGATTCCAGTAATCCATCTTAACGCTATAGTTAAACCAAGCCCGCCTCGAGGTTTGTCACAAAGCTGAAGCTAATTTTTACAAACAAGGTGTTAAACAGTAGAGCCATCTTACAGTCTGTGCCTGCGAGGGTCAGAGCGTGGCGGGGAAGGTGGCGGAGGAAGGGTGACGGTGGTGGGGAGCTCCACTGGGTCGTCCATTGGCAGGACCAGGCGGGTTCCCCTGATCGCCACCTCGTTCTCAGCCAAGCCGAGCTCGTGATCCAGGCCCTCGTCGCCCCCGTCGGAGCAGCGATTGCGGTTGATGGTGCGCGACCCGGTGGCGTCTGTGCTGACGGTGATGTCGGCGTACATGGAGCTCACGCTGGCGTCGTTCAGGACAAAGTCAGAGTCATCGTCGTGGAGCCGACCTTCGTTCTAGTATTTGGAACGGGGGGAAGAAGAGAATGAAAAATTAATTTAAAAAAGCAAGGACGAAGAGATAAATATTATTACACTTGCAGGAGAGAATGACTCCAAATTAAGGGTGGAATCAGCAAATCTGGAGTAAGCCTGTGGTCAAAATCAGTGAACATCTCCTCACGATACGCTACCTCTACTGTATGTACTGTGTGTGTGCAGAAAAACAAGTGTTAATCAAGTGTTAATAAACAGCCTGGGCTCTGTTAACTGGCATGTTGCTAGCTATGGTGGACCCAATATGTTCCAGAATCGCTGACTCCACTTTTAATTCATTAAATACACGGACTGACATTTGACAACAAAATCTAGATTATCAATCGACTTTCAATGTTCACTAATATTCCTCTAAAATAAAAATAAATTAAACTAAATAGTTTGACTTAACAATTAGTAAAGAAACACAAACATGTCAATACTCAAGAAGGAAACTATTAGATCTGTAAATATGTCTTTCGGATGATCAAGAAGTTTGTGAGTGGGACTTTAAAAAGTGCTATTTTAACTTTAGGACATTAGAATGTGTATCCAAACCTCGTAGGCCTGTGGGCTGGTGAGGCATCGTGCCAGCGGTCCACAACAAGCGGGCAGAGTAGCAGTGAGAGGAGGACCGCTGTGGGTAAGGAGGGGCTTCAGGTAGCTAGTGAAAAAGGTTTGGTCAAGGACTATTAACCATTGTTTACGATACTTACTTTCAACTTTCAAACAATTTAACTGGTCAATAATCTTAAATCTACAACAATTAAAAAATAAAAATTGTTTGGTGCTGGAAAATACTTTGCAATCTTCTATAAACCTCCTGTACAAAATGAATGGAGTTACTGCTTTACGGTTTGTATAGAGCACCCTCTGGTGTCTAAAGCTGAATCTGGCACCCCAGCTCCTAAAGACAGGCTCAACAATATGTGAACGATGGCACAAAGGATACTTGTGGTCAAAGTTATACCACATCTTAAAGGGCCAAGCGCTTTCATGTTTGGTGTTCCTCCGCTGTGATCCGTCCAACATCGTTGAACTCTGTTAAGCAGAACATTTGTGAATGTTATTGTTTCAAAACTTATTTTATTATTATTTTATTATTTACTTTATTTATTTTCATTGGGAGGGACAGCAATTTAACATTACCAACAGAAAGAGTTGAAAAATTAACAACGGAAATCCGGACCAATTACTCACAGAGTTGTCTTGATCGGAATCAACGCCCACCCTGAGAAAGATAAGTGAACAGTGACTTTAGTTGAGAGGGGAGGAAACACCTACCAACATGCAGGGCCACTCATGCATACAAACGTATGCCCATACTTACGGTATGCTCATTAAGGACAGCATGGGCGTGGTGCCCCCTCCACAGATCCAGACAGTGAAGAAGACAATAAGAAGGGTGGTCGAAAACATCATCTGACGGGCGTATGTCGCTGTGTCTCGGATAGAAAGAGCAAAGGTCATGGCCCCACGCAGACCTGGAGGAAACAAAGCACAACACTGTTTGAGAATGAGTGTTTCACCAAAAGAAACAACCAAATAGTCTGCATAACACAGACATAAAGAAACCTCATTTGCAGAAATACAGTATAGGGGATTTCAACTATTAGCCAGTTTCAACAGTGGGGCTGTTATTCATATCAACACTGTATCTGAGTAGGAGTATTTTTGGTCTTGGTACACTATAATCTATGCTTGGAAATGATCCGTTCAACTGAATGAGGTTGTTTTGTGGGGTGATTTGTTTTTGTTTTTAACCAGGTTGCAGATAAATAGTTTAGTGATTTGGGTCTGAGCCCAAGGACTTCATATCTTTACTATGTAAACAAACAAAAAAATTATAACAGAGTTGAGAACAGATACTTTACCGTCTCAGGTGTCTGTACCTGCAAACATCATGACATGCTGAACGTTGGATCCGATCTTGTTCTTGCGGCCCAGGTTGAGCAGGAAAGACAAAGGGTAGATGTTTGCCGCTCTGCCAATAAACACAGCCACCTACACAACGCAGGAAAGGTCAAGGACGCAATACACTGTGGAGTTGAACACAGTACAGGCGAGCTGGGCTGGAAACTAATCGTAGGCGGATGTCAGTTTCTATCTCATGGTTGACTTATCTATTTGTTGCTTCTGCTATTCTTGGGTTCCCTGACGCACCCAATTCAGTATTCTTTAGAAGGTGCACTATGTAACTTTGGGTGTATCAGAGAAGTGAGAATTTTCCAGAATAAACAAACTTTCCATATAGGAAAAATATATTCCTGAAACACTGTTATAAAGCTACTGTTTCACTGTTTTTAACACCAGGGCCCACAGTTTTGTATAGAAACATATTTTACTTTTGATGTATGATGATAGAATTAGTCAATACTAAGAATTACATGTAGAGTAAAGTAAATTATGTTCTGTAAACTAATTTGCAAAAGTAAACAAATCCCCTTCCTCTGAAAATGCATAGTACACCTTTAAATACATATACTGTATGAATGCGCCAAAATGATCAGCAATCATTGGCAGCAGTTAAGAAAGAACCCTCTGGGCCTGATGCGTGAAGGTGGAGTCAGTGATTCTGGAGAAGGCTTGTTGTCAAAATCATGATGCGCTACCTAGCCAGTCCTAGACAGTCTTTAGAGCATCCAGGAGGGCTTTGGTTTGTTTGTATGGTGGATTGGGACCGAGCAGAGTAAAGGATACAAAGGCTCCAATGATGAACATGGGGTTGAAGACGTGTGACTGGAAGGAGAAGAGAGTCAGTCCCATGTAGGAGAAGATGAAGTTCTCTGCTAGGAAGTTAAGCAGCTCAAACAACTGATGGGGAAGAGACAAAAATAAAATTACTTTAAATTATCCACAATGCACTTTAGATGGAAGGTATCATGAGCAAGTGAACTTCTTGTAAAGCATTCACTTGTCTTAACCTCCATCAACTGTGCCTCCTCTATCTTTACTGTTTCTTCAAGTTGTTTTCTCATGATTATTGTGAGGCACATAGAGCAAAGGACCACCATTTTAGGTCACATCCTATCAAACCCATCAGAAACACAGTGGTTGCAGAACCCGCTGGCATGGTAACTGTCAGCTCTCATAGATAACATCAGCTTGTGGATTTCTCAGAATTTTCATCCTTAAGACATCCTCTCTTCTGAGAATTTTCTTTCGAGGAGTTTCTCTGTATTGCAATATTAGTAGTAATAGTAGTAGTATCAGCAGTTAACCTGTTTGGTCCTGTCCTGAGAGTCAGGGGAGAGGTTGTTGAAGGTATAGTGAGCCTGAGTGATCCCACAGAACAGCACAGCCACCACGCCTGAACAAAAACAAAGACGCCCAGACTTCAATATCACTCAAAACACGTTGAATGATATTCTCCTTGACAAGGACGAAAAAACAATGCTTCAAAACTATAAATTAAACAATAATGTCTAAAATGGACATATGTTGTTTCCTAGTTTTCGAAGAACAACACATCTAACTTAAATGTATCCTTCAGGGGGAGAAGCCCACATCAACAATGTTCAGTGACATCATGTAGCTTGAGGGAATGTTTCAGTTGGTATGGTAATTTAATTTTCCGCAATTTGAATTAGTCATCCTACCGCACTTCACTTTCTGTTTGCGTTTACATTGCATGCAGGTGTACCTGTGAAGCCACAGGCCTCAGCCAATAGGAAGGTGCTCCAGGACATGAGGAAAAAGAGAGCCGTCTCCAGCAATGGGAAGTCCCTCAGCTTAGTGAATTTGGTCACGTGAGGCAAACTGAAAGTCAAGGAGCGAAACAAGAGGTGGCACATACACCTGCAGACATCAACAGAAACACAGACATGTAGAAATGAACTGTTTCAAACAATGTAGTGTCATTGGCCCTCATTTATCAAACTTGCGTGGAAACTGGTGCAGATTCTGGCGCAAATACCTCCCTACGCCAGGTATCGCGTGGGATTTATCAAACAGTCGTATCTCGCCAATCTCGGCGTACGCCACGCAATTATTGATAAATGCAGCGGCTGAAAACAATCGTACCACGCCCCTATATTTTCTCAGTTTAGAGGCCTCGCCCAAAGGTTTTACGACATGGATATGTGCAATACGGCACTTCCCTGAAGTAGAAATTGACAGAATAACAGCGAAAGTAGAAAAAAAAGAGTTTCATTTCGGAGCATTAGCCTACAAGCAGCATCAAATAACGACAGAAGGCAGCAGTTAGGATATACTGCTGCGGTCAACAGCGTTGGTGTTGACTCAAAATCGCCACTAAAAAAAGCGTGTTGCTGTTCTGAAATGCAACCAACTGGGGGTGCGGGGCTGCGGGCATAATATAAGTGGTGGAGGAGAAAAAGACGCACCAACTGTCCGATAATGGTCCCCATAAAATAAATAGAGGTCTGCAGAGATTTGAATGATTAGAATGTATTGGCCCTTTTAGATAGCACTACTCAAAAGGGTTTTAAAAACTAAAAATAACACATTTAGCGTTTTACTGTATGACAGCATGCGCTTGGCACGAGTGGTCAGCCCGGCCGTCAGCTGCACAAGCCGACCCGGCAGCGATCAGCTGTGAGAGCGCCCACTGTCCTGCTGAGCTGCTCCACCAGCAGATCGGAAAAACGTGCCGGTTAAGGTGGAAATAAATCGCTCGCTTTAGCATCAATGACACATTAAAAGAGGAACTAACATCTACAAAGTGCGTCAAATAAATAAAATGTTAAGCTGATTGTTGTGCCGTGTATTTTTTTGTATCATAAAGAGCAGTGTAGGCCTACTACATATTTAATACTTAGGCTAACATTTTGAATGAATGCAGCCCCCGTGCCTCAGTGTCCCCCCTGCTGCTCCAAAACGGAGACAACTGCCCTTACGTGTGCGCACTATTGAATCAGCTCTCCTACTCAGTTGCACACCATAAGCTGCTCATTTTTAAGTGATTAATATCTTTATTTCGGTCTTATTTGCACTGCATTTGTATTATCTTCTAATAATTGTCCAACAAAGTCATCGGCTACCCGGCACAGCCTGCACTGCGAGTCTAAGCTGTTTTCAAATTTGCGTACACGAGCTGAGAGCTGGCGTGGGATTTGAGCGTACCCTACGCTCACGTCCATATTGATAAATGCCGAGATTTGCGTGGAGATGTACGTACACCCATTTTTCTGGTCTACGCAAGATTGATAAATGAGGGCCATTGTGCTTATCTACACTAGTGAATATAAATTAAAGGATATGAGAGCAGTCATCACTCCAGTGGCCACCCCAAGCGCAAAGGATCCACTGAAGACACCAAGGAAGATGCCGAAGGATTTCAACAAGGCCAAGGCCTCGAAGCTATGGCTGTTGTCTCCTGTTGGTTGGTACGAGCCAATGGAGCTGAAGGGAACGCACGCAAAAACATAAATACACAGAATAAGGAAATAGACACTTACTAAAAATCCAAAAAGGGGTACTGGTCAATGTTAAACACATGCTCACTATAAGGCCAATCAAACCTGCAGCAACCCAAATCCAATAACGGCTGACAATGCCAATCTGGTATTTGTCTGATTTTGTGTACATTTAGAGGATTTTGGCTACCCCGTCAAAATATTAACAAAGTCTTGCACGTATGGACTGGAGTTGGGTTTTACAGTCATAAAAAGGGAGGAATTCAGTGTATTGCATGCTTAATTTGAAATGGATCTTTCAACACCATTTGGTTGACATCCGAAAAGAGCAGAATCAGCCAATTCAGGTGTTCCCCTTTATTAGGAGTAGTACCTAAATGACCTCAAGACCAAACAAAGCAAATTGCCAGCAGTAATTTACAGCAGTGGTTAACATATGACACACATAAATAACCAAAGCTTAAATTAAAATGTAACATTTTCTTTTCATTTCAGGGTCGAGCCCGTAGCATATAGGAAACAGACAAAATGATACAAGGGGGAATAGATATAAAAGGGTTACAGTGGCAGCTGGTTGTAAGGGAGGGAAGGGATCACCCTAATGAGTTACGGCTACATTTTATGTTAACTATTTTCATCTCATCAGCTGAGATGAGATGATCAGGTTCTAACAGTAACACTAACTCTTCCAAACAGCCCGCCCACCCACCGGGGAGTGAATGTCTGGTTTCCTCCCACCCATTCCACCGCCCCCTCTGGCCAGACTGAGCCATTGTCTATGGGAGCGACCATGGCTCCAGCCCCCTGCCTACTCTGCTTCTCCAAACGGAGAAGAACGCTGCGTATACATACGTACAGGTAGGCGACGGATGACACGATGGGTGAGGGAAGGCAAGCAGTGAAATGACAGGGACTGATGTTAGTATGATTAGTGTCCATTCATGAGCACTGTACAAATAACACAGCTGAATTTGAATCACAATCTGCCTCATCACAGTGCAGGTTTATTGACACAACAAGGAATGAAAAGGGAAGGGTTCACATTTTTTCAAGTCTGTCTTAGAGCAGTGCTCCCATGTCCGTACATTTCAGTCATTAAAAATGTCACTTCCCAATGCAAAGGGCTCTATTCATGGCCAGTATGGATTGTAAGAAGGCGACTAATAACTCTTGAAATGTATACTATGTAGCTGTGTGTGTGTGTGTGTGTGTGTGTTGGTATTTCTGCAGTGTGTAATCAATGCTTACGAAGAGAGGACGATGGCCACAGCGTCATTGAGGACACTCTCCCCAAAGAGTAACGCATACAGGTCCACATCAACTTTTAGTTCGTTGAAGATAGCCAGCACTGTCACTGTGGAGGGGAGAAAAACACTTAAGAACACAAGACATGCAAAATAATGTACAGCATGACAGGAGCACAGACAGTTATCACACAGAGAGACTGTCCAGAAACGAGGAGGTACATCAGTGTCACTCGTCAATAATATACTTACTTAACTAAACCATTTTCTATGTATGGCACTGCCTACCTGGGTCTGTGGCCGAAACGATGGCCCCAAAGAAGAGACAGTCAGTGAAGAAAAAATCTCCCCCAAGCTGGCCCACGACTTTCATGAAGGACACAATGCCATACATGATCAGTCTAGGAAGAGCGAAGGATGTGTACATGTCATTAAAAGATACTAGCATTGCTCGCCCATTAAACCAATTAGGGGAAAGCGTCAATCAGTCACTGTATTTGATTTTTGATGTGTTAGCATCTCCTTGTGTTATTCCAGAGAGTGACCAAATGACTTACCCAATGACGAAGCAGGATATAACTGTTCCCACGAAAGCATAGGCCAGGATCGAGCCGATGTTTCTAAAGAAATGTCTCTGAGACACACAAGGACACACAGATTTAATACAACGGAGCTGTCCAGTACTAATCTTTTCTCATTTAAATACATAAGTTTATCAGGAATTATTTTTAACTCTCTTACCCTTTTCAGACTGTAGCCGGCGTGAAAGATGATAGGAGGCAGCAAAATGTTGAAAAAAACTTCTGGGTCAAAGGTCACCTGAGGAGGTAAGTTAGAGGAGGTTACACACCTATTTTCAAGCAGAGAATAACCCACATTATGAGCTAGACAATTAAAAAAGATCCTTCAATCAAACCTCATTTTGCATGCATGATTTTTTACACTTCACATATCTTTCCTGACAATATTTGTACATTTGTATGTACAGCGATTGTGTTAAGAGGTGTGTCAAGGTTGTTTATCTCACAGACAAAACCCAACCAATCCATCAGTTTATCAATAAGACGTATTTGTCGGCCCTTTTGGGTACCTGCAAAACGGCAGAGTCACCAAAAATGGCCACTCGCATCCCCCGCCACTAAATCTCTCTATCCGTTCACCTCCTTACCTTTCTCAGCATCTCGTCATCCTGCACTTGGTGGCCTTTGCTCCGGCTGACCTCCCCCTTCAGTGTGTACTCGTAGAAACGGCCGCTGACGTTGACGAGCAGAGTTGGGGGACTGGCGTTGACGGCACAGCTGAGGGTTACGTCTGCCATGCTCTGGGGCACGTGGACGCCAAACCGCAGAATCACACCCACCAGCACGCCTTCAAGGAGGAGAGAGAAAGCAGTTAGCATAGGTTCTGTAGTAAGTAATAATAATAATAATAGAATACTTTATTTGTGTGGCAAAAGACAAGTACACAGGGGCTTCACAGATGTACAAAGTAAAAAATACATCATTATAATAAATTATTAAAACCCCGTTTATAAAAAGTTAATAGAGGGACAGAGGTTGCTCGCCTGATGTCTTGTGCGGAAAAATAGGCTGAGTTTCTATTTAAGAGACCTCCTTTCAATTATAATTGGGTCAAGTTTCTTATTCTGAAAGGGATGGGCTTTATTGTGAAACAACAAAAGATGATCTATTCAATGTGATTCATCAAAGCAGCTTCTCTCTGCATACTGAATATGGCCGAGGCTACAGCAGGTGTCTGACTAGTCAAAGGGGAAGATTATTCCTTTAAAATATTACAATCTTCCAAGAATTTTAGCTGTAACCAATATAAGCCTATGTTGATGTTACTCATTATTATTTGACAGGTGACAGAATTGGCAACCTCAAAATGGCAAATAACAATCCTACTACCTTTACAATTGAATATCTGCATAATATGCTGGATGAATAATTTTCCACACTGACAGTATTATATCTCCCATGGATAACAATTAAGATGTATTAGCTTAGTCTAGTGGTTAAGTGTGAGGCCAGCTAGCATTGACGGCTACGTTAAGTTAATTCATTTGACACCAACGTTAGCTGACAGCTAGTGGACTTACCATAGATCATGGCAAGTCCTGTTTCGTGCAGGAACCTAAATCGACGGTGTTTGAACAGCCATATGGTTAGGATGGTGAGCGTTAAGAGCATTATGAATATGAGTAGGTTGGCACTGTCCTGTCGGTGGCTTTCCTCAGCCATCCTTTCCGTCGAGACGTTGTCCATCGCATTGCTTTCGCCTTGGCTCCCGACGAGCGACAACGTCAACAGAAAAGGCAACAAAAGCAGTGCTTTCGACGGTCTGACACCGGGAGGGCGTCTCGGTGTGAGTCCCATTGTGGCTTTCTGTGAAACGGTTACATTTGACGTTTAATTTCTGACGGTATATATGGCAGAAAAACACAAATTCTGCTCCGACGAAACAAATGACAGCCGATATCAAAACAGTGGAGCTTCCGGTTCTTCAAAATAAAAGCCGCGCTATCAGTAGTGAAAGCTCTAAACTGCGACCCATCAGACGTATATTATATCTATGTTATACTACTATGGCTGTGTCTCATTTAAGGGATTATCCATTGCTACGCCGACATTTCTATCTTATTCTTACATTGTAAATATTTTTCACATGTGCCAGTTCGTTTATGTTAATAATACAACTGGTCAATGCGTCAGTCAACAACTGATCCTGCAGTGTGACTATGACTCATAGTCACACTGCAGGATCAGTTGTTTCTTTGCACTCAGTGTACTATAACTCTATTACATTTCTAGGACCTAACACTATAATTGTTGGTATTTGACAGATGCAACATGATCTCTGATAAGAAAAAAAAACCCAGTATCTTTTTTTTCACAACTTACAACTCCCACCCAAACATTTTCATATTGGTCTCTAACAGTCTGCTAATACCTGCTCACCCACACGTGCATTGTATTAATGTTTAACTTGGTTTCGAGTGACTATGTTTGACCATGTGATGTTTCACAACTGACGAACATTTAGCTGGAAAAAGTGTGCGGCAGAGACCGCACCTGTCCAAGATGAGCAACAATGCCTCTGTGTTTTTCTTTGTAAAAAAGGTGAAACACAGTAATTTGCAGATCACTGCGGTCTCATTGCTCAGGCATACAGATGTAAGCACAAAAATCCCTGTCTGATTAAGTGGAAATAAAATATGAACTGATGGAGTGACGCAATAGAGATCAAATGTCAAGTTAAACGTTTTTCATAGATGCGTGGGTTGAGTGATTGTTCTAGAAGAGGAAATTATTATTTCATGTTATACTGGTAGTTGGCAAAAGAGCATTGGCACATTTGTGTATGTTTTTTACATGTAGTACACACCCAGAATATACAGCAAATATTGGAGCGACTCGTAACTCGCAAATTTGTGGTGCATATAATACAGATGTCGGAAAAAGTCAGTATTTCTAGTGTTTTTCAAGAAAGATTTTAACAACTTTTCTTTGTGTTGTTGTATGTGCTTCGGATTTAGATGTACCTTCACAATCTTAAAAACTGTTTCCTTTGACAGGAAACCAAACCCACAAACTCCTTTTTAGAACAGCACACATAACATATGACACAAATCACATGATGGACAAAATGCTATACAGATTGACAGTCCATCTAACCAATTGTATACACATTCAAAACGTGTTTGTGCACATTATTATTTTTTTTTTTAATTAACATGAACATACACATAAGCTTCATGATAAACTTGTCCACATATTAAAAGGAAGAGAAGATTTTTGCATCTACATTAATGGAGGAATCATCCGAAAATGCTTTACTAGGGATCTGTGTATCATGAGAGAAATGTCATCAACAGTGTGAAGGAAAATTCTCTTTTCCTTTTGATGGTGATTTTAAGGCACCATTAAAGGCTGAGAGGCAGTATGTTGAATCCCTGCTATTCAAGTTAAATGTCACCAGTTGATACCATGTTTTTGCTTACTGGCCGTCATGAGAGGTTTCTCTCACTTGTTCATTTACATGTTGGTGCAGATCAGATATCTTAGTCTTTTGAAGTTATCAAACTTGACAGATGACAACCTCAGACATCTGAAAAGCATGCTGTTGTTTAGTATTTCTCTCTACTTTGTCTGACAATGGTTTACTGTGAAATACACAAGATATTTGCTTGTGCTTTTTGACATCTGACCAAAACTTTGTAACTTCGAAAGTGTTGCAGAACCGACATTTTTAGTTATTATTGTGGTTACTGTGGCTCTAAGGCTTTATCTAAGGTATATAACGTTGTTTTAATGCCAGTAATGCTGCATTCCTCTGCATGTCACCACATTGTATTCAATACTCTTCCCGAGTTTTGAGATACCAGCCTCAGTTTCTGTCTAGCCAGCAGGATTTTGTACAGGAGGCCTCTCATAGAGGGATGGATATCCTAAACCTTTACAATCCAGATTATCTTATTTTATATGCAGTGTAGAAGCTTTTCGTGAGTAGCATATGTTTGTCCAGTTATACAGAGCAGTGCCTTGAAATTCCTGAATGCCCATTAAATTGGAGACCCTTTGTAGTTCTTGAATACATTTTAATAGGTATGCTAAGAATTTCACAAGTTCTACAGTACGGCCTATTTGTCCTTCTTTCCACAACCAACTCTTGGGGCTGGGGCTCCAGATAATTTGCTTCACAGAGACAGCCTTCTTAATCAGTTTGTTCAGTTGACAAAAGTTACTTTCTCTGATATTGCTGCCCCAACAAATGGCTACAAAGAAAACTGGACTAGTAAAATATACAACATTTTGTAGCACACATTGAAGAATTTACGCTTCTTCAAGAAATAGAGGCTGCTATGTACCTTCCTGTAGACCACCTCCATGTTACTTTTCCAGTCCAGTCGGTTGTCCAAGTGAAGGCCCGGGTATCTGTAGCCCTCAGCCAAAAAAACTGTAGGATGTCCATCAGGTAGTCAATGATCTACTAGGTTGTGGAGGTGTCTACCTGCATCTTTTCATGCAGCAGTGAGGCTGGATCGAGTTGAAGGCCCATGAGAATTCATAGAGCATTACAGTAGCGTATGTTTTTTTTTAAACACCATAACTTTAAGTTATTTGAACCATGATTTAATAAACAAAAGCGCCTGTGTTTTGTGGTTCACATGGCTAATGCTGCGGTGCATAAAGGTGTCCACTTTTAAGGAAAACTATTTGATTTCTAGAGGTAAGGAAACCATTGAAATTAAACCTTTATTAGTAGTGATGAAAAAATAAATGTAGTGTGTGATTTTATTTAATTTTTTTGAAAGTTTTACAAATTGTTTCTGTGTTATATGTTGTAAGGCCTAACTGACTGCAGGCATGTCAACATGATCCATAGCCTGATATCTTAACAGTTTCGGCTGACAGGAAACAATACCAATGACAAGTGTCAAGTCAGGAAGCAGCAATGATATGCAACACAACGATACTCAGATGTAGAACTAGTCCTGCGTCGGCGCTGAGAGCATCCTGTTTCTTTCGGCCACGATGGCGACTAGACTGTTTCTGCTTCTCTTTCTGACACAACATGTGTTTGCCAAAGAACCACCTGGTAAGAACATTTAACTTTTGAACTATTACACATTTTTTGACTTGTCATGGCAACCATTTTTGTCCTATTTGGATGTATCTGAGCAGCTATTACATTTTCTTTAGGGCTTTTGGCAGATCTGATCATAGTGTTTTTAAATGTGTGTTATTTGACATCATGACGTAAAACTATTGTTATTATTAATTTTCATATATATATTTATATCTTATAATCCGAAATGAACAAATACTTTTGGAATGTATAAGTGTTTTAAATTATATTTTTGATAGATGGCCTAAAAATAAAACCAAGTTTAGAAGGGGTATTGGCAGCACAACTTGTTTGAAATATGTTTAGGCTTTTATATTGTGAATCATCAATCACTTGTATTATCAATTTCAGTTAACTGTAAAGCGTCTTTGAGTGCCTTGAAAAGCGCTATATAAATCCAATCCATCATTGTTATTCAGATATAGAGCCTTACTTCCTGAATTAATGCTCCATTTGGGTGAATACCCTTTGACGTCATTGTTCTGCCATTTCCTCAACGTGTGTGTGTGTGAGTGTGTGTCGGTGGTTAGTCTTCTGTGTAGGTCTTTATATTAAATGTTTGTAACCTTTATTAATCCCATTGGTCTTAACCCCTCTTCTCTGGCAGATGTGGAGTGTGTGGTGATGCATCTGAAATCCGTTCGCTGTTCCTGGAATAAGCATGGGACTCCAGAGGTCAATTACACCTTTGAAAGCGGGTTCGTAATTGGTGACACATTAAACTTGACATAGCAGAATCTGTTATAGCTAATCCTGTCCCCATTCTGATAGGGTATGTGGCCTTTATGTTACCTTATAAACAGCTCTCCAATAAGCCCGCTGCAGATGACCCAATGAGGAAGTGAATCACTACTACAACTAGCCTACTATTCACTGCATGTTGGCTGCATACTTTGCTTTGTGTAACTAAACGCTGATTTCTGTACAGGCTGGTCGATAACATCCGTGAGTGTGCCACCTATCTGTCAGAAAACAGCATAAACACTGGATGTGACCAGCCCTATGACAGCTCAGTCAAGGCGTATCATTTCGACAGCTTTTCCACCAAACTGATACATGGCAACAAGAGCTATCAGAAGTGGCATGATATAAAACAGAGAGGTATGCTTATTTCGTTGGGTGCAACAGGACATTGGGGGTTACTATCTAAATGAATAAATCTCTCCAAATGAGAAGAGACACTTTCATTTTGAGTTTTTCATACACCTGTAACTCAAATGTATAACTGTTTTCCAGGAAAAGGAAAAACAGCTAAAAACAGTGCTATTAATTTTTACATAAAAACAAATCATGCATTGTATTGAATGGTTTGTGTCGCCACCAGTCAAGTTAAACTCACCAGTCAACGTGACTGTCCAAAATGGATCGGACTATAACCTGTGGTTCTACTGGAACCAGACCAGGGCCGACTGTGTGGAGAGCGAGGTTCGACACCGTAAGAACAGCAATAATTGGGAGGTAGGCAATTCTTCTTTTTCTTTCTGTTTGTTATTTTTTTGCTGTTGTTGTGGTCTCTGTTAGAATTTTCTTACTCTACTCAATCTTATTGACCACAGCAAACTATAGTCACCGGTGGGAAGCAGAGTTACTGCATCAACTTGCCCAGCAGCAGTTCCCGGTATGAGCTGCAAGTGCGGAGCAAAATAGTGAAAAATTGTGGAGACTCTATATTTTGGAGTGACTGGAGTGAGCCGGTGGTCTGGGGATCCAACAACAGCACAGGTAAAATTGCAAAAAAAACGTGTTCTGTGAAACAGGCCCACTAACATTGGCTTACTGTAGGTTGTGTACTGAAAGACTTAAGTAATCACTGACCTCTACTGGCATTACAAGTCACCAGACGCGTCTCATGGATTAATTCCTAGATGAAACATATTGGTGAATCCACATTAAGGAGGATTCCGATCTTTTGGAGTCAAGCAATTGTTTTCCTAGGCCATATATGTCAGCCAAGTTACATGGCTATTGTGGGCAACAACAGGGCAGTACAAGCCTTTATATTTTATTATAAACAACATTCATGGTGTTGTTTGCATTATATACTTGCTGCTCTACATGTGCACAGAAAAATAGAAGGGTCATGATTATAAAATAATCACAATCCTGCTCTCTCTCAACCCCTCACAGACCCCAATCAAAGAATTGCTCCGATGTCTGTGTTGACCCAAGTGCTGACCGTGATGGGTTTCATCACCCTCATCCTACTGGTCCTCATGTTCCTGCAACGTGAAAGGTGGTTTGGCCCATTTGTCATGAAGGAATTATGGGAGTTAAAGGGTTCTAGTGTGGGCAAGGGAGTAACAGCAATTTGTATTTCCTCAGTTTTTCATTCATGTTTTCAGTATGAACATATCTTTACTGAATCAAACTTTTATCAGCTTTTAGTATTGTGCTGTTAAAAAAGGTTTTAAGGTTTGGTTGAAGGAATTGTAAATGTAAGTGAGGATGGGAATCAAGCTTATTGAAATATACTTTCAATCATTTCACATGTAAAAGGGAATATTTTGTGTTCATGGAGGAGTATTTTTATACCACTTTCCAAAAAGTAAAGTGCTTAAATGCTTAAAGTGAGGTCAGGTACAGGGGACATGCAGACGAGGAAAAACTTCAGAAACCCTAGCTTCGCTCAACCACAGTGCTGGAATTTTTTGACAGGGAATAAGAGTAATGTACTTGAGCGGTTGTGGGTGTGATCATCTGAGAGTAAAACATGTGCCTGCCTCCTACACAGGATCGGAATCCTCATCATCCCCTGGGTACCCGAGCCATCCCCAAAATTTAACGACATCGAGGTAAGTAGCCACCGGGGCTTTGTGCCACCGCTCCATGAAATTCCCATAAGAATAGAAAACCTCAAATTATTCATTTCAGATGAAATTATATACAAAAAACATTTTTTCAATCATTGAAATACTTAAATGACAAGTGAAGAGTAGTATACACTATACAGCCATAATAGCAACTATGAGAAAACCTTACTTAAGCATGGCGGGTTTTGAGCGAAATGCTGACAGCATGCTAACATGAATAAAATGACAATAACGTATTTAAAGGGCTGAGCTGGTATATTGTTAGCCATGTTTAAGTATTCTAACATTTTCTGATTGGCACCAAACCCACAGTACCTAAAGGGGATTGGTCACTGAATGTGAGTAGGCCTATAGGAAAATGTCAAGACAATCCCCTCAATAGTAGTAGAGATATATCAGCCCGAACAAAGTTGTGGACTCACTTTCAGACATTGTTATAACATTTAACACTGTTGATTTGTTAATATTACAATTATTTAAGGGAAAGGAAATTTCCCTTCACAAATATCCACAAATGCTAATATTCAACTGATGAAAACCCCGTTTGATAGAGTGACATAAATGTACTCCCATGTGTGTGGTGACAGAAAAAACATGTATTTCTGCTTCATTTTTTCTTTAAAGAATTGGTTCCAAATCTCCAAAGACCTGAAGGAAAGTTTCAAGGCCAACTACAATGAGCGTGCCTGTCCGGTCCGCGAGTACTGCAACCTCTCCCAGTCAGACAGCGAGAGCTCCGGCAGCTCTACCTGCTCTTTCAGCACCGACCAATCCGACTGCTCCGTCTCCATCCTTGAGGACCAGTCAGACCTGTCTACCCCCTAAAACGACCCCAAATTTAACAATCCAGCCTTTTCTTACACTGACACATCTCCTGCATGACAGCAGGGATCAGAACATTTACAAATTAGACACGGACTCAACGTTCCCCCGCGTACAAGCAATGTATTAGCCTAAATTAGAGCTATTGGTGTTTAAGGATGCCAACAAGACCATTCTTCAGGACACTTGGAGTTTGATGTGATAGTAAAATCACTGACTTCCTAATTTTTTTTTTTTTCATTTAAATTGAGCTTGGCATTATGGTATTGATAGTGTATGTGTGCATTGTCCCTATATTGAACATTTTCTTAGACATTAGAATGAAACACATCTACATTCATATATCATAAAATGCTTATCCTAGATTTAGATTAGTTCACAATTCTGCTCTAGGAAGACGATGTCAGTTGCCCAATTCAAGCACAAGTTGGAGATGTGGAGAAAATGGCACAACACATTTGTGGCATTGATTTAACTTACCGGTAACTTAAATTCACTGTGCACTCATTCAGCCAGTGAACTTATCATTCAGGTACAATTTTCTAATTAGGTACCCTTTATAAAGGATTTATAAGTTGTAATTTATAAACTCTTGACTTTACTAATGGTTAAACCTACTTTTCTTATTATGAAATAATAAATGGTTCCAGAAAATAATATCTTACCAATGCTATATCTGCAATTGCCCAGAAACTATTTTTCACAACTAAATAGCATACAAATTCTACTGGATAGATTATTTGAAAGTGAGATAAACCCTGTAATAGGTGCCTCATTATAAAGTGACGCCACAATATAACATTACTGTAATTTTTGTACTTTATGATAATTCTGAATGTAACCTATTTTGATGTACATTTTTTTAAAGTTGGGTTGGACTTTGGGCTTCTGTAACCTACTTAGGCCTATATTTCAGTGTCTTTGTCCAACTTCCAGTGTAAACCATTTGTTGCAAAGTACCTAATAGGTATTAATAACCCCTTCACCTGTAAAGTGCCTCTTTGCAAAGTGACACCACAATACCCTACCCAGTTGGATTCAATAGGCTATCATATAGGTTCACCCCAGCCTCATATTTTTTTAGGCTGGGGTTTTATTGCTATAGACATTGAATGGTATACGTTTTTAAATGTTTGAATGTAAGCCTAACTTTTTCAATTTGTTTTTTTCTTTTGTAAGCTAGGCTATATCTAGGCCTACTTGTTCTATGTGTTTTTATCCAAGTTTGAGCTGTGTGGCCCACTTTTGATGAATAAATAGCCTACTGTATTTACGTCAAAAGCTCTGTTAATTTACATTGTGCAACTGCAGCTATTGATATTGCATGGGGGCAACCCAGTTCAATCTTCCCTGTCCAGTCATCGCAGTGTCCATTAGGGGGAGTGCATAGTGTCCCGCACAGTACGGAACTGAGTCAACGCATTTTTCAGATTCAAGAAGGGCAGGGCGCAGGGCGGCTGGCCCCCGCAAGAAGAGACACACAAGTCAGCTACTTCCCTAGCTGAGCCGATGAGCTTTCGCAAGCAATTGATGTCTTCAGATGAGATTTAAGCTTTCACTGCAGATTTAGTTGCTTTGACGTCTCATTCGCCGTTGGTCGTCAAGAAATAACAGCCCGACAAAATGTCAGAGCCAACGGTGGCCGACACTCGCCGGCTGAATTCAAAGCCCCAGGACCTGACGGATGCCTACGGCCCCCCCAGCAATTTTCTGGAAATAGACGTTTACGACCCACAAATCGTTGGAGTTGGACGGAACCGATACACAACTTACGAAGTTCGCATGAGGGTAGGTGTTCAAAACCACATGAAAAGGACATTTTGTTGAAGCCTTAGCTTTCGTAGTCGCTCAAAGCTAACTGGTCATTTCAGTGTTGTTGCTAGCCAGTTAGCGTGTTTTAACCGCTGCGCTGCTGAAGTCAACACACGGGAAGGAACTGTGGCGTTGACGTTAGCCGCCTGGAGTAGCTCAAGATGGCGCGCCAATAAAACTCGAGGCCTGGGGATTGTCAGCGGCCTTCCTTGTAGGTTGCAGGGTTGGCATTTAACCGATACGTTTGGTTAAGAAACGAACGACACCCAGCACTACAATTGCAAGCCATGTCACTGGTGTGGAGTTCAAGTTACAGTTAAATATATTTTAGCTAAGCTAATTTATGTAGTTAGCTTGTCAAAAACCCAGCCATTAGGGAGTCTCGTGAAGCTAGCCGCTACTTGCACCAAGTGTCTGTCCCTGTCAAGCATGTAAGGACTCATTTAACATTGTCTGCTTTGATCCAGATTTGTTACAAAGTCAAAAACTCTATGAAAAACATGGTTTACATTATGACTATTGTTCTGCGGTAACGTTTATACGAGCTATCGTTGCACATTGACATTTAAGAAAACGTGAACTAAATGAGGAATGTTACAACTTAATGGAAATACCATTCGTTAAAGTTTGTTTCTTGAATTGAGTTGAATTTTTCGGGAGTAACTTTGCAGTCCATGGTAAAAAATAAGATTAGGCTACGAAATAAATGCTTGGAAAGTTTAACTTCCTCAGAAATGGAGGGTTCATAAAATCACTGACACAGCTAAGTTTAAAGACCATGTTTTCAGGAAGCTTATGCAATGGCATTATTGCAATTTACTAGCACTGACAGAAGATCCTCATTTCTGCGGTGTTTCTCTCGTAGAAGAGTGTGTCCATTTTAACATCAACGTTTTCACCACTTGAATGGCTTTTTGCTCATTACCACAGTCAACGTTCAAAAGTTATTTTATTTGACATACATTTAATAAAAAGGACTGACAATGAATGAAATTCTCATTTCTCATTACGATGCTTTACAAAATGCATGAAGAAAAATCACACAAAAAAGATAAAAGGGGGCGGGGAAAGAATCCAAGACTCAAGACATAATAATGGACTGGTGATAATGTAGTGATACAATTAGCTGTAATATTGACAGATTCCAACCTTCACCACTGACTTCAGACTGTCTACAGCTGTGTATCATGGGAAAATCCAGGAAAAGGAACACCTGCTATCTAACCACAGAGAGACTCTTAAAATCCATGGAACTCCTTGGAGTCAACACATGCTGAATCAGCCTTCTTAATGAATGAACCTTTAACACATTAAACAATAATGTTAAAACCCACTAAAGCTTCTTTATGCACATACCTTTTTTACCCACTCATTAGAAGTCTTTATCCAAATAAAGCTATTGTTAAAATAATTACATTCATTGACAGTCTGTCAGACAATCAATTTAAACTATTTTGATAATTGATTTTCATGACAATTAAACCAAATTATGGTGGTAAGAGGCACTTGCTTTTGTCACACAACACTATTTCTTTAATAGGCAGTTTTACACTAACTCCAGCACTCAGTCATGTATTCAGTCTCTACTTTCTTCTCTGTGTAGACAAACCTTCCCATTTTCAAACTGAAGGATTCCACTGTGAGAAGAAGATACAGTGACTTTGAGTGGTTAAAGAATGAGCTGGAAAGAGACAGTAAGGTGAGTGAGCCATTATGTTATGTGTCTGTCTAAGCAAGATATTGCAATGCTCTGTTTAATGACATATTGTTGGTTTACATGTGGCAATATACAACCCGTAAATAGATTATTACGTTGTTGGTTGACTTAGTTTTTTATATATTTTTTTTTCTGTGATGATGACTAACGGTGGTGGAGCTCAGGGATTGTGTACTTTGTATTTAATTCATTTTGGTGTCATACATTTTCATCTTTCCTGTTGTTTGTTTGACCCCTGACACCTTCAGATTGTAGTACCACCTCTGCCAGGGAAAGCCCTGAAGAGACAGTTGCCATTTCGTGGAGATGAGGGCCTTTTTGAGGAGTCTTTCATTGAGGAGCGGCGATCGGGCCTGGAGCAGTTCATCAACAAGTCAGTCGATTCAAAAGCCCTAAATTAAAATGCAGACCGTGTTTTATATGAACAAAATTATAATTTAATAATCTATAAAGTGTAATGTGTACATTGGACAATGGTTTGTATGCGTTTCCTGCATGTTTCCCAAACAACAAAATATGTTGGCCTAAACAGTTATTCACATGCTTAATAATGTCAGACCTTGCCAGAAATGTCTAGCCCAACACAAGGCTTAACCTAATCTGTGGCTGTGCGTCAACTAGCTAATCTACAACTGTATTTCTCCAGCCTCCATAAAAAGCATTCATAAGGAGCTGAATTTTGTCCATTTGTGTGTGTGTGTTTCTTTTGTGTAGAATTGCAGGTCACCCCTTGGCCCAGAACGAGCGCTGTCTTCACATGTTTCTGCAAGATGAAAGCATTGACCGTAACTACATTCCTGGAAAAGTACGACTTTAGAATTATTAGGGTTGGGGGGGGTGTAGATCAAACTTTCTCCGGCCTCTCTTCCCTCCATTTCTGTCTTTCTTTTTTATTTGCTTTTCTCTCTTGCTATAATTCTGTCTATCCTATAGTATATTGACATTCACTCTATTTGTAAAATAAGGAAATCACTCCTCAGTACCGTAATTTTCGGACTATAAGCCGCGACTTTTTCCCAATTTTTCGACCCTGTTATTACACAGCACAGTATATGTTCTGTAGCTACTAGGGATGGGCGTTAGTAATCGAGTACTCGAGTACTCCTCGTTTCAAATGAACTCGATTGGTGGATGAGGAAAATAGTTTTTTGTTTTTTTTAGTGTTTGTTGCCTTTAGGCCGGCCGGCCGGCGGGCCGCCCCTATTTTAAAATGTTATATACGCGTACAAAACGGATAAAATAAAGTTTAACAAAATTAAATATTTTGATGCAAGTGCAATAAACTGAGAGTTGTGTCAAAAAGCAACTGCAAATAACTGCCACCTCCGTGCCACCACAGCAGCCTATGTTCTCCACAGCACCGCGGAGCTGAACACGGTCTCTCCTTTCTCCAGAACATTGTCAGGAATATAACTGTCCAATTATTTCAAAGCAGATGATAAAATTACGTTTATAAAAAGGGGAGATGACACCTGTTACTCTCAGTTAGTAATGAGTAGCCTAGACTCTAGGTGAGCAAGCAAGGTGCTCTCCACTTGGAAAGAAAAGTAGGCTAAAGAAGAAGCAAGGCTTACTTCAGGCACATTCGCTCCGAGCCAACAACAGTTAAGAAGCCTTCAATAGGGAATATGGGGATAAGATTCAAAAACCGACCGGTGTAATGTTCCGTTAATGAGGAATTAGTCGTGGTAATTATTCACGCACACGGAGTGAGCATTACGCGGTTGGATATAGCCTACAACTATCTGCTTTGGTGAGTTATTTATATGTATTTAAATTGTAGGACAATCATTTAATATTATTTGCTGCCCTTCTTATTTTAAATGGTGACTTAGGCTATTTTTTTGTTACAACTACAGCCCATGCTTTTTTTCTCTTTTTCTCTCCCCAACGCAGACCTAGTCTACTCGATCGGATTAAATTGTGGCCCGTCTATTTAATTACTTTCAGTGAGGAAAATGTGTTTTAAACTTGTGGGAATAAATCCTTAATATCATAGGCTATGGCAACTGTGACTGTTTGACAATAAGCATTGAGCACTTTATTGCGGTGAACCGTTGTTCTGCAGACAGATGCGTTGCGTTCTAAAAATAGAAAAAAGTTTAACGAGGAATCGATTGATCCTCGAGGAATGCAAGCGATCACACGAGTAGTGAAAACTCTCGTGCCCATCCCTAGTAGCTATTGCACTAAATGGTAACACTTGAATACGTTATGCAAATATGCAACTTGTTTGTTGAAATGTTAATAAATGGGAGATTCCTCAAGCAGTCATCTCTTTCCCGACAATCCCCTCCGTGCACGAATTCTTACATATGGTAATTAAACATTATAACACCTGCGGCTTATAGTCCAGTGCGGCTTAAAGTGCGGAAAATACGGTAGTTGTGATTGTCTTGTGAATATTTTTTACTTAATCACATTTTTTTTTTTAAGAATGATAAATGATATGCAATACATTCAGTATTTCCTGGAGGAAGGCTTTATACTCAAGATTGTATTTATAATGTGAATACAGGACAATAATGTCTCGATGTGAGTGTGCCATTGATGTGTACCAGATAAATGAATGCAGACTGTATATGACCATTCTGATCCTGTTTTGTTCTCTCTTTTTTTGTGTTGTTCCTTTAGGTATGAATGAAGTAAGTTTGATTTATTTTTATTTTTATCCTGTCTCAAGAGCTTTCTGGTTGCACTGGCACTATTAAGACCAAAGGCGATAGTTCACAAATGCTTAATGGAAAACAATGCTAATACATACTACATAAATGAATTACCACAGAGACCTGACTGTCACTGCAATGTGTCATTTTACCTTGTTAATGTGCCACACATAGTGTCTGGTTGTCACATCAAACAACCAGGCAATCCCCAACAAGATGTTGGTGTGTTACAAAGGGGAAGAACATTCTGCAAGCCAGTTTTGATTTACCCATAAGGACAATGAACGTCAAATGTAATTTGCAGTTAAAGGTTTTTAAAGAGTGTACTTGCAATGAGTTAATGAGCTATTTCTCAGAAGCTGGCTTGCAGAGGTTTCTCCCAGCATCAGGCCAGCAGAAACTGCCAACAGTGTTTTGAGTTATGTGAACTGTTGTTTAATGGAAATAAGAACTGCACTGAGTGAGCTCTTCTAGAAACAAATTGTATTCATTGTAATGTTCAACCGCACTAATTGTTGGCTGCATGGCAAACTTGCACGCTTTGTTTTGCAATATGTGTGTCTGTGTGTGTCAGTCTCGCTAACTTCTTACTCTACGTGCGTCTGACCATCATGTTATCCGGTCTGTTGATTCAGATCTTTATCTCCCTAAATTCAGTTGTTACTTTGTTTTGTTTTCTCAGACATGGATAAGTCTGTGTCTGAAATACAAAGTGGTTCATTCTGCCACAAAGTAAATATTAATATGTCCTGCATTTGTATGTTCAAGTTACACATGTGTTTTGCTTCTGGGTCTACCAACATTGGATTTTGTTCATTAGACACAGTTTAAGTTTATGCTGGCTTTGGAGCTGCCGTGAGTTTTTCAGCTGCCTAAATTGAATAAGATTCGATCACATTTCACTCAGGAAAGATTTTTCAATCTAAATACAGTGCATTAATACAGGCAAAGATCTGTTTGAGTAATGGCTCGCACATCACATTGTGACTTGGCCAATTCAAGCATGGAATTGATGCCAACAAAGAGCTGGCGTCAGCATGTCCAGTTTTACCCCAGGAATGAATGACACTTGCAAAAGTTATGTACGGCACTTTTGAATAATTGTACAGCCAGATATTCATACTGTCTGCATATTTGTACTGTAATGCCAAAACAAGTGCCTCCTATGACAAGAAATGCATGACACCAATAAATACTGACTTCCTACACTCATTCAGAATGTCTGCAAATGTATGAACATTGGATTTGGTTATGAGAAAAGTTGAGCGGTTGCATAGTATAAACCCTCAGTCATTTTTCTCATGTTGTGATATTTCTCCGTGAATGATATTATAATATTGTGCCATTACATTAGTCAGTGCATCGGTAGATTCTGTTCAAAGTTACTAACATTGACCAATTCCATTTAAAGCTTGAAAATGTCTGTGTATTGTTTCTCATGTTTGCCGTCTTGTCTCTTTCTCTCTCTTATGGCAAAGACAATACAGACTGCTGCACCTGCCCCCATGTACATTTATTTCTACATCACGTCATTTAAAAAGCCAGTGAAAAATGTCAGAACGGATGAGTGTCAACAATGTAGGAAAAACACACAACTATTGCTCCTGGACAAAAATAAGACATCCAATCTATAAATTGTTTGATGTTGTGTCTTTATTAAGTCATTCCACATACTGTTTGTACATTATTTTTGATTCAGTAATCAGTAAATGAAAAGAAAAGAAACTTGTTCCATATATCCTTTTGTCATAGCTAGAATTTTTGTCTTTTTTATGATTATTATGTTTTCTGAATGTCTTTTTAATGGATTGGATCAAGTTTGAAATGAGGGTAATTAACTGCTTTGATGAGTGTTTTTCTTTTTGCTAGCGGAGATGTGGTTTTGATGAGAACCTCCCAAAGTCGAGCAACATGTAGCATCATGAAAAATACAGTGACATGCCATTCCGGTCAAATACATCTGAGTTCTATTTCCTGGACATGCTCTTAGAAAGGATTGTTTCAGGAATATTTGTTTTAACCCTGCCATCTTAGTTACATCATCATGCATACACTTTGGCTGT
Source organism: Ammodytes marinus (assembly GCF_949987685.1). Taxonomy (NCBI): domain Eukaryota; kingdom Metazoa; phylum Chordata; class Actinopteri; order Uranoscopiformes; family Ammodytidae; genus Ammodytes; species Ammodytes marinus. Next base: position 12,109,063 of record NC_137218.1, read on the forward strand.
GTGTTGTCAAATCAGCTATTGGGAATGTTAAGTTAGGTAAATAACCATATCTAAGCACTGTGACAAGAGGTTCATTATATGAACAATATTTCATCGTTTAAAAGGCATAATCAGCATCTGGTTTATTGATCTGAAATAAGGCTTATTATGCGCTTATTTTCAGCTGTTTAATCCTTTCTATCAATATTATTGTGAAGTGTATTAATACATGTCATCACTGCAGTTCCACTACGAGTGACAAGGAATTTCCTTGTTAATTCTGTCCAATTAAATTTCCTGCTGCCTGCTGTCCTGTGTCTACATGTCTCTTCAGTTTTTAAAGAGGAGAAATGGGAGGCAAAACTGCTAGGAGTCACCTTTCACATTGTTATTGGTGCTTCACATTGTGAGCCAATGAGATTAGAGAGAGTCATGGGTGGCCTAATTTATGGAAGAGGTTTCAAACGTTTAGTATATTTGAGGAAATTCTTTGTGCAAATCAGACAACTTGTAAAGGGTATGTTTACTAAATGTTTAAGCATTGTTCTAGCACTTTAGAATATCAATACACAATCTTATCAACTAAAATATTTAACCCGAGCTCAGTCTAATTAGTCCATTAAATGAAGGAAAAACCGCTTATGTGGCAGGAAAGAGGTGTCATAACAAACCCAAAGTAGGAGCAGTTCATCAGAAACACTGGGTCTGTTTGTTTCACTAAACATGAATATTAAAGTCCTCTAATCTTTTTTCTGGTAGTAGTCGGCCTTCAGGAAATGCAGGGATTAACTGGGGAAGAGGTATTAGAGTAGTCCCAGAATAGTGATCTTGTGATGTAGATCTTGAACTGCAGGTGATCCAAAGTAGACGTGACTGTAATTGGTCACAATTGTAGCTTCCACATGAGTTAAAAAAAGGAATTCTGATTGGTAGATTCATACAGTGTTGCACATGAGGTTCCATGGCCAAATTCTGGCTAATTTCACTTTTCCCAAACCACAGGTTTCTCCCAGAGGCCATTACAAATCTGCACAGCACACTGCTCCCTGGATGATTGACAATAATAAAACAAGCGGGACACCTCCAGAAGAACAACTTTGGGGGTCACATACGCATGCAATACATGCTAACATATGAGTTGACTGAAATGTGAAACGTGGTGGCAAGTTATTATGAACATGAACTTCAGTATTGTAGCCTATACCTATTTTTCTTTCAGGGTACTTAATTTGGCTATTTTCCATTTTCTGCAACTTTGTACTACTTCTCCATTGCATTTAAGAGGCTACAATTCTACATTTTACTCCGCTGGACTTACAGTTGTGTTCAAAATAATATCAGTGTGTTTAAAAAATTGAGTAAAGATCAAAATCCTAATAATAGCATTTATTTCCAAACACGCAAATGCATTGGGGACATTGCACATTCAATTCCAAATATGAAGACTTTTTTTCAAATGTTTCTATATCTTTATAGAAAGTGAAGAAAAAGGAATATTAGACTGTTCAAAAAAATAGCAGTGTCTGCATTTTTCTTTACAACTCAAACATTTACTGTATCAACTGAAAAATGCATGAAGATTTAGCTTTCCTATGAATCACTGAACTCATATTTAGTTGTATAACCTGTTTCTGAGAACTGCTTCACATCTGTGTTGCAGGGAGCCGACCAACTTATGGCACCTGTGAACAGGTACTCCAGCTCAGGACGATTGGAGTACATTCCACAATTCCTCTGCATTTCTTGATTTTGCCTCAGAAACAGCATTTTTGATGTCACCACATAGGTTTTCTATTGGATTAAGGTCCAGGGATTGGGCTGGCCACTCCATAACGTTAATCTTGTTGGTCTGGAACCAAGATCTTGTCTGCTTACTGGTGTTTTTGGGGTCGTTGACTTGTTGGAACACCCATTTCAAGGGCATTTCCTCTTCAGCATAAGGCAACATGACCTCTTCAAGTATTCTAATGTATCCAAACTGATCCATGATCTATGGTATTCGATAAATAGACCCGACACCATAGTGTGAGAAACATCCCCATATCATGAATTCAGTGTTTGGGGGTCGTCTGACAAACTGTCTGCGGCCCCTATTCAAGCCACAGTACACTTTGAAGCATGGTGGCGCAGACATCTTGATATGGGGATGTTTCTCACACTATGGTGTCAGGTCTATTTATCGCATACCATGGATCAGTTTGGATACATTAGAATACTTGAAGAGGTCATGTTGCCTTATGCTGAAGAGGAAATGCCCTTCAAATGGGTGTTCCAACAAGTCGACAACCCCAAAAACACCAGTAAGCGAACAAGATCTTGATTCCAGACCAACAAGATTAACGTTATGGAGTGGCCAGCCCAATCCCTGGACCTTAAACCAATAGAAAACCTATGTGGTGACATCAAAAATGCTGTTTCTGAGGCAAAACCAAGAAATGCAGAGGAATTCTGGAATGTACTCCAATCGTCCTGAGCTGGAGTACCTGTTCACAGGTGCCATAAGTTGGTCGGCTCCCTGCAACACAGATGTGAAACAGTTCTCAGAAACAGAGGTTATGCAACTAAATATTAGTTCAGTGATTCATAGGAAAGCTAAATCTTCAGGCATTTTTCAGTTGATACAGTAAATGTTTGAGTTGTAAAGAAAAATGCAGATACTGCTATTTTTTTGAACAGTCTAATATGAAGAAACATTTGACAAAAGTTTCTTCATATTTGGATTTGGAATAGAATGTGCAATGTCCCCAATGCATTTGCGTGTTTGGAAATAAAAGCTATGATAAGGATTTTGATCTTGCCTCACTTTTTTAAACACACTGCTATTATTTTGAACACAACTGTACATTATTTTCCAACTTCAAATGAATAATATAAAATATAATAGACAAATTAATTATGGTAATATTACATCAAGACTTTATTCATGGCCAGGGGGAAATTTACAATCTATAGCCAGTGGTATTAAAATGATCTCCATCTCTACCAGCAGCATCGTTAAATTGATGAACACATTAAAGCATCACTAACTAGCCTATAATCAAAAAGCACATTGTTCACAAATTGTTAAAGAGTAATGTTCTAATAAATTAAGATGAATAATGCTCATGGGCAGCTGCTGGTTTATTTGCCTATTTAGAGCATAGCCACATATATTTAAATACAGTGGAAAAAAATGTTTTATAGAAACACTGGGTTAGACACACCGACCCTGACCTTCCTTGTCGGAGAGAACAGTGACCTACAAAACCAGTGAGCTTTGATGTGCTGGCCTTGTCCCAACTAATGAAATTGGACAGACAGGATGGCACAGTGGGCCAAGACAGAGATTAGCTGGTGTTTTGTTAGCAATTCTAACACTGGGGCCCAATGTGCAGCCGTGATGCTTGTTGTGTTTGCAGACACCCAGTTGGGTTAGCTTGATAAAGTGGAAGTAAATGAAAAGAGCAACCCAAAGCAGTGTGACTGGGCAAGGACAAAAGGTGAGACGAGTGGCTACTATGGTACCATCAGACAGAGAAAGTGATGTGTGGGAGGAAGGGCAAAGAAAATGCAACTTGCAAACCCATTTTATCTAGATTTACCTCGGGTATATACAGAGGCATGAAACAATCTATAGGAACAATATGTACAGGCTAAGAAAAAAAACTAACAGCAGATATCCAAAATTTTACAAGGAGGAAAATAGTTCACAACTGAACAGTAAAGAAACAGTGGCCTAACATTTACAAGGTTTTAAATATAAGATATTAAAGGTCAATACGGCCTTTCTTTAATATTTCGTGACTATGAACATGTTATAACCAAAACTAATCACTCAGCGACAAGACAAAATGTGTTCCTTTGCACGGCCACATTGTGACTGGGCAAAGAGGACAACCGTTGATGCACAATCACTGGAATGATGGTGTTGGTGCATATCTGACACTAGGGTTGTTATAGTGTCAGACTGACACTATAACAAATGATTGGCTGTTGGTTCACAATCCAAACTAAGCATGTCTAGTTTTATTATATTATTGTATTTTATTTGTGTGTTCTACCTGAATTCTAAAGGAGCCATGTCAGAACAAATTGTTAACTTAGACTAACATTTTGTCAACTAGGGCCCAAAGCGTTTTTTGTTCTTCTGCAGGACACCTCGTAGCTGGATTTAGAAATCAATCGAAACTTCTGATATTATCTATAAAACAGATTTGTATGCAACACATTACACATAGCCTACGGGAAAGAACAACTGTACAATATTGAGATTTTAATTTTGTATTTTTTGGATTTTGTTGCAAGACAATGAAAGGGAATGTCAAAATTCATAAGGTATGAGGGTACAGTATGTCTGCTGGCGTGTACACTAATAAAACCTTAAAAGTGTGACATGACCTCTGTCCACAACCCTAATAACAACAAATAAATAGTGAGAATGCCATCACAATTACCCACAGACAGCAGTGACACCTTCACAATGCTTGTTTTGTCCAACCAATAGTAAAAACATTCTGAATGATGTAGAACGATTGCTGCATGAAAGTATGTGAACCCCTTGAGCATTTCGGAATTGTATTCAGTTTAACCATTAATCCTTCATTTTTATCAATACCAGTTTTTTTATATATAATAACAGATGTTTGTTCATCAATTCAAAACATTTCTTTTCCGTAAATCAATTGTTAAAACAGATAAAACAAATAATTTACCAACTGTTTTATGTGCAAATGTTTGTGAACCCTGAGCTGCATTGCTTAAATCGAGCAGGTAAACACAATCAGGTGGGCCAAATTGAGTGATGAAATGAACCAATGTAATGAGAGATCTTTAGGGATGAAATTGGGCAGCACTAGATAAAACAGATATAACCAGGTCAGTTTAGGCCCACCCAAGTGAACCCATTCAGGTCAGACATGCCAAAAGGGACAGAAAATCTCAGAGGACCTCAGGAATAGAGTTTTGATGTTGCACATTTGTCAGAGGACAGCTATAAATTAATTTAAAAAAAATTGTAGCTCCATCGGTCTACCGTGAGACAAATTATACAAATAGGGAGCTTTAAGAGTGCTGAGCATCTGCCTAGAAGTGGCCTTCAAAAATATCCACAAGCGAAGCGCCACAAGAAAATTGATTTTTCTGGTAAAGGCCAAATCAAACATTACATCTGGAGATTTGCAGAACATTTGCCACCACCGTTCTTCACTTGGGAGAAGGTTCTCTTGGTGGAAGGCAGAGTTGCGTTTTTGCCCAAACATGGCGGTTTCGGTTATGACCAAACAGTTCAATTTTGGATTAATCTGTCCACAGAATAGACTTCCAGAAGACGTCAGGTATCTCCAGGTGCTCTCTGGCAAAGTTGTGACAAGCAGTTTTTTTCTGGTAACACTTTACAATAAGGTACACAAAATTGTAGTACCTATTACATAGATATGTGTTACCTACTACATATTTTTTTTTGTGTTACCTACTACATAGGGTTTTTTTTGTGTGTGTGACCTACTACATAGGGTTTTTTTTGTGCTACCTAACACATAGGGCTTTTTTTTGTGTTACCTACTACATAAGGTTTTTTTTTTGTGCTACCTAACACAGGTTTTTTTTTGTGCTACCTAACACATAGGGTTTTTTTTTGGTGTGTTACCTATTACATACATTTTTTTTTGTGCTACCTAACACATAGGGGTTTTTTTTGTGTGTTACCTACTACATAAGTTATTTTTTTTTAAATGTGTTAGGTAGCACAACAAAAAACCTATAGGTAGCACAAAAAAAACTTATATAGTAGGTAACACACCAAAAAAAAAAACCCCTATGTGCTAGGTAGCACAAAAAAAAATTAATGCTCTCCATTTGTAGATGATTTGCCTCACCGATGGAGTAGCCTGGCATTCCCGGACCTGCCACTAGGCGCTAGCAAATTAAATTTGCTGCGCCTGTTGGTCTGGACACTCTCCATTGAAGCTTTTTTAGAAAGTCCAGAAATCCTGACTCACGTTTCAATTGGTTCTCTCTAATATGGGCGGGCCGGAGCCCTATGTATGGTGCTCTGGGGCGGACGTAACCGGATGACGACAGTGACATGCATGCGCCGTCGAAGCTGTGATAGTAAACATCAAAGATGGCTGCGGATATGTTGTTTGAGTTTGAGACTGCTTTGGCCTCGACCCTTTACGATTTGGAAGACGGCACTCAAATCTTTCATTAGCAAGTAAGTGTTAAAGTTTAATTTAACAGTTTAACAGCTGTTCGCTAAAGGAACGGGGCTTAATACGTCACCTTGTGCATCGCTCTGATTGGTTGTAGTGCTATCCAATTGCGTGCAGTGGCATTTGAAATACACGAGTAGGATCCGCCCCTTGAGTTGGAAATTACTATGGATCGTGGCCAGACCCTCTACCGTTCAAGATATCATGGTCTGGATTTCCAGGCTACCGATGGAGCTCAAACTGTTTTTAAATTAATGTATAGCTGTCCCCAGACAAATGTGCAACATCACAACTCTATTCCTGAGATCCTTTGAGATTTCCTTTACTTTTGGCATGTCTGACCTGAATGGGTTCACTTTGGTGGGCCTAAACTGACCTGGTTTTATTTCTGTTTTATCTAGTGCTGCCCAATTTCGTCCCTAAATATCGCTCATTATATTGTTCCATTTCATCAATCAATTTGGCCCACCTGATTGTGTTTACCTGCTCAATTTAAGCAATGCAGCTCAGGGTTCACAAACATTTGCACACACAAAAGTTGGCAAATAATTTGTTTTATCTGTTTTAACAATTATTTTCTGGAAAAGAACATTTTTGAATTGATAAACAAACATCTGTTATTTCATATAAAAAATACTGGTATTGAGAAAAATTAAAAAGGCTCAAGGGGTTCACATACTTTCAAGCAGCACTGTATAATCAACTGTACTTTCACAAAATGTTGGGTAGTAGTTTGTTACAAAGCATCAACTTATTTATAATCATTCTACAAAATAACTAAAACGGACAGATAGTTGTGGTGCAGTAGGCTACAAAGTAGCCAACAATAACTCCCATTTTATAGTAAAAAGTATCAAGCAAGTAGCCTACTGCAAACCTATAGCCTATTTACAGCATTTGAGTAAGTGGACTGTGTGTGCTGACTGCGATATTTTGGAATGAATTGCTATTTTTTTGTTGCCACCCAATTCATTAATTGCATCTCATCCGTAGTGTGGCAATTTTGCACGATGAGTAGACAAAGTTGAAAACTACATTGATTGAAACCACCACTGGCCCTACAACGATTCATAAGCAGGTCACTGAGTACAAATGCACATGAAAGAAATGCTTTGGTTTTTCCCTCCGTTTCTTTTAATCTGCTAAACAAAGCAGCAGCGGACTAGACCGGAGCCAGTAGGGCCTATACATAGCATGGCAGTCCCTTGACGGTCGGGTTGCTTCCCATATATGGGCATTCCTACTATGGGGAAAGCACGCGCACACACCTTGTAGTCTGTGGCGCACACACGTGACACACATGTTCATTGTCTGACTGCTAAAACGCTTGAATCAGCTTGTAGTCTTTTTCTTCATGTTTTTCTTTATCGTTTCATGTAACCTAATCATTTATGTAGCAGTGCAATTTTCTACGTGTGTTCTTCCCTTCCATTCATGAGTGGAAAGCTCCGCCCCCCGTTTGCGTCAGTTTGTTTATACGTTCCGCCCCTCCCAGCTGATCAAAACCGAACGCACGCACATCTGAGCGGGATATTTCATCAGCTACCACGGCAACAGCAGCGACTGTCCTCCACAAAACTATCAACCACAGGACATTTAAGGTAATTCCCTTAAACATATTTCGTTGATACAATAAAGTAAGTGCATTCACATATCAACCTTTTCATCCAGGTCGTGTTAGAACGACTTTCTCCGCCTGTGTCGTTTTATTCTTTTTACTGGGTTGCGGTGGACTGACGCAATCCTCCCTCGTGTCGTGTGTTGTCAGTAGCTTTGTCAACCACTCTAATATTTCAAAGTATAGCCTACATTCTTCCTATTTTAACTATGTGCCTTTTTTACATTTGAAAACGACACATGAATACTTCCCGTCACAAATTCAGTGAGGGGTTTTCCCCCCACAGTAGTAGCTAGTTGTCGTTTTTATTATGTAGAGTAGTCCATTTGAGCGGGGAATCAGCTGCTGTTCTCAAAACAAAACAGAATAGTGTTGCCATCCATTGAAGAGGATACCTTTACATGGGTTGTTGTTTTTTTGTTCTCCTCAAAATAACAGTTTTTCCGTGTTATCACTCGAGGTTTCCATTGATTGTTTTGGTCCGAGCCGGTTAGCCCACCTCGCTAGTAGTACTATTTATGGTAGTAGAGCGTACTATCAAAGGCGTGGGATAACCGAAATGCCACTTTCAAATACCCTCGTAAAATTCCAATTATTTAATTAATTATCTTTCAAGAAAACTGTCCATTTTGGGAGGAGAAACAATAAGTCGTCCGTTGTTTTAGTGTCATTCAAATGACTCTTCTCAGCTGCCAACAGCTTGCTTTGTGACTGGGACGTACTAAAAAAAAATACACAGCATAGCATACAAAGTAGAAGGTTAACACGTAAGTTCACCAAAAGATGACACCGTTTTAAAGATATAACGCGTAAGACTTACGCAAAATCAGCTTATTATGATTAAATTGACTTACAAAGAATGCCATCTGCTGTATAGACAAGCACCAGACAGAACGTTATCGTTGTGTACACTCGGTAATTACGACGTTTTCCGTAATGTCTGAAGGCAACATTAGCACCACGCGAGAGCCGAAGCGGAGCCACGTAGTTAGCTGGTGTTTTACGTCCCTGACAGATGGACATCGCCCAATTTGGTCGGCACTGCTCACAAGTAAGGCTATTTTAAGTATCTGTTATTGTGACTTTTATAATAACCAGGGTTCGCCCGATCCGGGATTGTCATCGAGGGAGGACTCATCCTTCCGGGTATGTTTCTGTAGCATGCTGTCTGCGTCCAGCCAGGGTGTTAACCATGCTTGTGTTGCATCAGCCGATAGAAAGTCACTCCACAAATGTAACATTTAGATTATAGTGGTGGAGAAAGAAACACAAGAGGAGAGAGTCGGAAAGTGTAACGTAGCTCAAACCTGCTCGGCGATAGCAAGGTGGATTTGTTGGGATAGAATGGATTGCTTTTTCATTATGGGGAGGAGGAGGACTTACCAGGTACATGCCACGTCCAGCCTACATGTCTACACTAAAGTAATTCCAGCTCAGAACAGTAAATGACAATTGCCCCTCAAAGCCCTGCCATTGCTGCAGCTGTCAAAGGTTTGCCATTTATTTTCTGTTGTAGTAGAGCAGGTTTCCCACGGTACATTTTACAATTTTACATTTTGAAACACGTCAACTCGTTCTAATTGGTGTACAGTACACGGAAGGGAATGTAGACTACTATGCCCTGCAAAATAGTATGCAAATTATCTTACCTTTTTAAGGTTTTTGAAGTTGAAAAAAGAGGTGTCCAACTTTATGGTCACTCTAGTGTTGTTAAATTGTACGTCATTAAACGGGTAGTTGCATTTACACCACTAGTTTTGGAATAAATATTAGAAAAACATCTCAGTTTCAACTACAGCCTTCATGAAGGGGAGAGTTACTGCATAGCCAGATGTAACCTCTTTATGAGTGCACCCATAAATTGACAGCTAAACCCAATGGTCTTTGTGTTTTGAAGTCTATTGTATCGTATTAACTGTAACTGGTATGTCCTCCTTAAACAATCATATTTATTGGGATAACTGAGTGGGATTGCTGACCAATTTTGGTTAGGCATGTGCAATCAATTAATTGCTGTGAAATTGTCTAAAAGTGGAAGTTAACCAAAAAAACCTTTTGTATGTGTGTCATAAGAGGGACGGTTTGAAACCACACCCTTAATATCAAAACATGCAATATTCCGGCAGTCTGATATGTACTGGCTGGGTACATTTTGGCAAAACATTTGATGAACTCGACTTGACAAATTGGCAAAAAAAAAAATATTTGTGTGTTCTTATTGTGAATAGATTTCTGGGAGAAGCAGGCTAATGTGGCAGCTTGGATTCTAATGATTCAGACTCTGAGCATAATTATACTGATGGGGAATTATATCAAGGAACACAGCTGTGAACTTGTTCCTTTTTTACGCATACAATTCCTCATCTTCTCTGACCCATGCTGTGATGCAGATTAGATCCCGCTGATGTGTTCTGCCTTCTTAAAAGGTGTAGGTTTTTGTCCTTCTGTTCGTGTGTCATTGGTGTTGGCGTTGGTCCTGGGAAAGTGAACAGCTTGTTAGTTTGTCACATTCCATATCGCAGACAGAGCAGCTTTTTTGGCAGGAGTGGTGCTTTTCAACCAGGTGACTGAAGAGGGTCGTTCAGTTCAGCCTCAGTGGTCGGTCTGTCCACCCGTATACAAGTTTACAAATATACAGTGTCACAAACACTTTGCAACCCTAAAGTGCACCTTACACCCACAAACATATATTTCTAGCTCAAAAGACATACTTTCATAACTTCAAACACTCTGTGTGTGTGTGTGTGGGGGGGGGGGGGGTGCTGAATATTAGTCCACTGAGTGTGACTGCAGCCAGTCATGACACAGCGTATCTTCCAGGGTTATGTAAGGTCGAATTGATCCCTTCCAGTGGATGTTTGGCCCTGCATGGTACTGAACATGCTGTTCCCCATAAAGAACTGTACAGTTTTGTTGTCACTAAGAATATTATTATTACTAACATTAGTGAAAGATAGATACAGGAACTTTCTTAGGATTAAGAAAACTACCAAGGCGCTCCAACTCAAAATACCATATTATTAATAATAATTTGTTGCTAATTGCAACCATTCCATTTTGCACTGGACAGTATTTTTTTTTATAATGATGCTTGCTATGATGTAGAATAATTAACATCACTGGTTTGGTCCTTTTAACCACAGATCTGCATTATTGTTGTTGAGGTTGTCGTCAACGGTGGCAGTCAAAACAAAGCCATGCGTTGATTATGTGGCTGGAGAGGGAAGCAGCAACAAGCTATAATGAGGTTAGCAGGTTTGTTACTTCAAATAATCCTCTTACAGTCCGTGGCAGCAACTTTGCACCAACGCTAAGTCAAGTAACAGGACCATTATCCTTGAAGCCTGTTGTAACCTGAGCACAGTGGGCCTGCGTCATTAGTCATATAAGATCAAAAAGCCTTTATTTAGACCCATTTAAGAATAAAATAAATACATATACATTGCTTGGTTTGTTGCTGATGAAAGTAGACTAGAGAACAGTGCACCAGATAAAGAACGTAACCCTTTTCCCTTGTTCACGCCTAACACTTGCCTCCTCCACTTGGTATAACCCATTTAAAAAAACAGGACCAGAAAATGGCAGCATGAAGCACACTACTCTGTTCATGCAGGTGTGTGCGAACTGTTGTTTGGCGGCACTTGCAGACGGCACATTTGTGAGCCACACCTCTGTGCCCCTCTTACGTAAGCGGGCCCAGGCACCCTCGTGAAAACCACAAGAAAAAGATTAGCAACTAGCTGGTGACTGAGATATACAGTTAGGGTAAAGGGGGCTCAAGCATTGACTTAACGAGACCCTTAAGTGAGGTCAAGCATCAAGCCGGTCAGAACTCTCAATATGGGAAATGGGCCACAACCTAGTTTGCAGACACCAAAGGATGAAAAGTATTTTTTTTTTCATTTTCAGTCACGACTTGTGTCCTTTGGGTGTTTCCCAGCTTAGCATAGTTTGATTAAGGCTCTTTTGTCCTGCCTAGTGAATGTATGTACAGTGTTGGGCGAACCCCTATGGAGATCACAGCCAGCCGGGCACAGTGCTTCAGTAATAAATGTTTATTGACACAACATTGACACTCTCAGATCTCAGTTCCTGGTGTGCGAGTGGAAAAAAAAATCTACTGTAAAGTCTCACCAAGTGTGGGAGTGGGAGCATTTCCACCATGTACCAGTTTCCCGTCAGTCTTCAGAGGGATGAATGTTTGTTATTGGCGGTTCTCTGTGCTGCTGTTTTTATTTCATTGTTTGAACAGTGTTTGTCTTTTTCCCCCCAACACTTTACTGTACTAGGCAGGATATTCTCTTTTGAAACGGCAAGACTACAAGTGCTTTGATAAATGGGTTATGTTATCTTAATCGTATTAATAGAACGTTGTCATTGTATTGAAAGATTGTGAGAGCTTATCCGGTGTAGGTCTGGGTATTGTCAAGGATCTTACAACCATTCCATTCAAGTTTGCTTCTTTTAGTCACAATTTTTTCGATATTGATCCAATTGATTCAACATCGATTTAATAATACTTGTATATGACAAATACCCTTGTAATTAATAGAGTACCTTCTGATATTTGTTAATGTATGCATTATTTGTATTGGTTGAGAACAAACTGACCCCAAATTGTATTAACCATGTCATTTTGCTATAATGAACAGAGACTAAAACATGGACCTGGACCTCTAGGTCTACAACACAGCTCAGCTATTTATTAGTTCCATGTAAAAGGCCCTGGTATTTATATATTCATTTAAAGAATAGGCCTATATATTGACTATAAAATTGTAATGCATTGATGTATTGTTACCCAGCCTTAATTATTTGTTCTATGAAGAAGAGCTGGCTAATATATTGTAGAACATATTCTGTTACTTGAATCTTGGGCTGTGTCTGAAATCGCGCACTCACGTAAGTGCACTTACATTGAGTGCACTTTATTATCCCTACAGTACACTTACTTATAGACGCAGTGCTCTCATTTCTACAGTGCACTGTCCAAACTGCCGTCGCGCAGCTACCGGAAATGACTTTGTATTTTGAAGGTTCTTCTTCGGTGGTATTTTTTTTTAAACGGTCGGATACAGTCTAAAACAGTGTAGTTGTACGGAAAAACTAAACAAATGTGTAATTTAACTTTTGTAGAGCGCGTCCGTTTCCACAGTTGCTTCAAGCTCCTCTATTTTGATTTTAATGTTCTGTCCTCTCCGCTACGTAGGCAAGATGGCGGCCGTTGAGTGTGGAAAGTGTCCATCGCTCCACACTCAAGTTTTAGACCGTTTTGAGTGCACGACCGAGGAACTTACAGTGCACTGCATTTTGGCACACTCTCCGTTTTTGCGCAAAGTGCACTCAAAAAAGTAAGTGTAAGTACAGAAGTGCGCGATTTCAGACACAGCCCTGGCTTAAGTGAACTTTGAAATTGTTGCACTAGGTCCGTCTGAGCATTCTAGCTGTACTTTACTTGCCAGAACACATCGTAGATTCTAGCTGATTAGTTTGTCAAGAATGTTGTCCGTCTGCTTTTTGCTTTGCATATTACTCAGCTATGATCACGTGATGGAGCTATGAGCATAAAACAAATGTAAATTATTCAATCATTTGAAACACCTTTTTCGTTCGTTACACCTGCTGATTCCTGCTTCGTCTTTTCACCATGGCCTAAATGTACCTGGAACTTGAATTGGTGCCTCTTCCTGAGAAGGGATGAAATTGAATTCATGGAACTTAAGCCCGAAGTGTGAAAATAAGTACAATTAAATAAAAGGGAAAAAATTCAAAATAAACTAGCTTTGAGTTGCAATCCCTTTTTATTTAGTTGCTGAAGTGGGAAAACGGGACAAGCATGTTCTGTCTGAAGCGTTACATTTAATTAAGGGTTTGTGGGGACCCAAGGTAAGAGTAGTTGGTGCTATTTGCTCCCTCATCTTAAGATTCACAAATTCAAAGTGTGAAAAAGCATTTTTGCCAAAGCTCTGCTGCAGGTAGACGGCCACCCTTTTTAACTCTTACTGTGGGACGGTCGGCCGGGCCTGTGCTGCTGGGCTAGTGTTTCACTTCTTCTCTTTGTTGCCTGGCCTTGGCCGCTGATGTGACTGATAGGCCTGAATCATTCCTCCACCTTCTCAGCACTGACACCCAGGAATCGGGTGTCATTGCATCAAAGGCTTCAGTTTGCCTTCTGCTCTCCACTTCTCCGCCGCTGGAATCCTCACTTTCAGCCTCTTGATAAGAAACTGCACCGTTGCATTTACCCACTGAATTCCCTCACCACTCACTTTCTGTTAATTGCTCGACAATCTTAAGAATAAAGTACACATGTGTCTGCAATACTCGATAGCTGAGTTATGAGTCCACGTGTGTGTGTAAATTGTCACTGATTAGTCATGAAGCAGCCATAAAAATAGTGTAGTATTTGCAGATTAGATTTACTTCCCTTGCTGTTTTACAATTCAAGTCAAATTATTACTGTTACTTTATGACTTGACTGCTGCAGGAAGTAATTAAACCCAGACTTCAAATACCACCATAGACGACATGTGAAAACTTGTAGTACGAGAACACTCGATGCACTGAGCCATTTTTGACCAAGACAATCGTTTGATTGTTCACAGCAGACATTCACGCTCTCTTTCACCCACTCCATTGGTGTCAGTGTTGTACTTTCACATTTCTTGGATGCCTGTGGTCCAAATGCTTTAAAGTTGACACTATTTAGTGACATTGTTACCTTTTTGAAAAAGGAAATTTATGCCAATGACAGGTGAAGTCAACTAACCTGCCTAACCTGTTTGAGCACCAAGTATTCTCTCCTCAGCCTTTGGCATAAGAAAAACATATCTTACAAATTAGAATTTTACTCATGACCTCGACTAATCCAAACGTTAAAGTCCTTAAACGGCACCAGCAATGTAAATGAATGTCATTGACCCCTTTAGCTCAAGTAACTTTTGCCCCTGGAACTGGCCCACGGTTCAGATTCAATATTTTTCTCTGTTTGCGTTGTGTAAAATTGCAGCATTACTAGGCAAACGGATTGCCCCACAGTGTCACTGTGCTCCGTTTTTAAGTTTCTGTCAGTCTGTGATTTACGTCAATGCGTGTGTGAATGTGTTGATCCATCCAAGTATGGGACCATCTCCAAAGATAAACATTGTATCTGTCCTGGTTAGACTTGCTGTGCCAAGTGTCCTTGGTCTGATATGAACTGTCCTCTCGTCTGTGTGTCTGTGTGTGTGTGTGCGTGCGCGTGCGTGTGTGTGTGTCAGAACCTGGTGAAATCATTATCTTTTACCCCCTTACTTACGTTACTATTGACGTAGGATGTGTTGCCATTGTCCTTGAGCATGTTTAGTCTGTGTATTTCAATCATTAATATGCAGGGGACAAATCGATATTGTAAACTACTAAATAAGGAATAGTAAGAATTATGACACCACTAGCTCAACTTTATTGGGTCCGCATTATGGTTTGTATTGCAGTCACTTGCTAAATGTAAAGATTTTACAATCAAAGATCTATAGGGTGCATGTCATTTAGAAATTACATGATCACCTCTTATTTGCCGTTTTTTAAATATATTTTTGTATCGGTGAGAGACTGCACATTATGTTTTTCAAATAGTATTTAAAGATTAGCCAAAGTATTTTTTACTAGTTATTGAGAGGGCATTTTTACACGTATGGTGTAAGGAAAACTTGTCTTTTATTAATCCAATGAAAAACTACAGTACTGATTCATTTTCAGTGGTAAATTTATTTGAACTTTTCTTGTAGTTTTTATATAGGGTAAGCAAGGGGCATTTGATACAATATTGTATCTGCATATCCACTTTCTCCCAGTGCAGCTGGTGCACCTTATCCAGCCGCTGGTTCACTCCGGCCCCCTTCTCCCTTGTTGATATTAGCTTGTAGATTTCAACCATATCGTCCCCTCACAGCCTTAAGCTTTCCCAGGCTTCTCCCTGTCGGCCTCTGTCTGCTAAAAAAAACATAACATGGTCGGTAGAATGCCTTGGGAGTGTTAAGGAATTGCGCTATGTGTTCTTTTGTTTTTAAAAAGGTGTGGACCATGGCAGGTTTATTTGTCGAGGCAAAATTTGCTTTATATTTAAGCCTAGTAGGACAGCCCCAGGTCTTCTCTGTCCCACTGTTTCTCGTTTAAAGGTGGAGGTATAAATTCTTGGAAGTTGCGTAACTGATTCCTCATGTAGTTACTCGTGTAGGGGAATGTGTATTTTTATTTTCTCTCCAAACTTCTCGGACTGACTATCTCTTTTTTTGGGGGGGTGGAAGGAGAAGAATATTTTAGGAAAGTTTTCAGCATCTCTGGTGCTACCTGCGTTCACTTGAAATGCCTCTTTTTAGTACACCGTGTGTGATCTCGGACCATATAATAAGCTTGACAACCTTTGCTACAAAGCTGTCAGGTTGATTTGTAGATAGACCGGGCAGGAGAGAAACATGTTGTGACATTTTCTGTGATTTTGGTTTGCCTGCACTTTGAACTCCTTTATCCTGGAAACTATTTACTGTTGGAAAGAGGGGACACTATAATCTCACTGCACAGTGCCAAACACAGCTGTGCGAAATGTAAGCAGTTGGCAGTTGCTGAATAGTCCCCTGTTTTGAGCAATTGTTTTCTTGTTGTGTTTTCTCACAGGTCCTCATCTGCTGCTATAAAGTTTGGTGACCACAGATCTGCTACTTCCTGTTCTTTGCAACCCAGAGGGACTTTAACTGAAGTCAACTACCCACCTACCTTAAAGGACCAATAATAAACCAGTACGTGGTTTACCAACCCATCTGCCCAAAGTACTTCTACTCTCAGTCCTGTCACACGTGTTCTGTTTTAAGCTGTGTCAATCACACACACCCACACTAGAAGGATTTGAGAGCACCGCCTGGTTCAGCGCCCACACACCTTCACAGCAAACATGGCTGCCAAGCTGGCCAACTTTGGCAAAATGCTGCTGCGTCGCCGGACGTTAAACAACGATGGTGAAGAGTCTCGATTCGCCCGCTGCCTGTCCACCCTGGACCTCATTGCTTTGGGGGTGGGCTCAACACTCGGTGCCGGAGTCTACGTCCTCGCTGGAGAGGTGGCTCGAGAGAAGGCCGGACCCGCTATTGTCCTCTGTTTCCTCATAGCTGCTCTGTCCTCCATGTTGGCTGGCCTGTGCTACGCTGAATTTGGCGCCCGTGTCCCCAAAACGGGCTCAGCCTACCTTTACAGCTATGTGACAGTTGGAGAAATCTGGGCCTTCATCACAGGCTGGAACCTGATCCTCTCCTATGTGATAGGTGAGCTTTCTGAAGTTTCAGTGGAGTTGTTGAAGTGCTTTTTATGTTGTGTTAGCAGCTAACTAACAACACCGATCTGTGTCAACATCCCAATTAAGAATAAAGAGAACCATAGACCCAATGAGTTATTTCCAGTCGCTGCTTTGTTGTTATAAGTGTGTTCTATTATAGGTACGGCGAGTGTGGCCAGGGCGTGGAGCTCAACCTTTGACAACTTGGTGGAACAAAAGATCTCTGGCTTCTTTAAAGCTTCAATGGCAATGAAAGTCCCGGGGGGCGTGCTGGCAGAATACCCTGACCTGTTCGCCCTTATCCTCATCCTGCTGCTCTCTGGTGAGTTAGCCATGCTCCTCATCAGTCATGATTCTCTGCTTCCAAACCTTGGGGGGTTGTAAGATAAATATGACATAAAGAGATTAAATGGATAAAGAGTTAATTTCTTTAGTTTATTGATTTTTCCTAAACGGTTACACGTGTACACGTGCACACCCCTATTAAAAACTATGCATAACTGCTAGAACAGTTGTCACACTCATATTGCAGCCAGTGTGTCATGCCAGTAGCACTGTAACTGTAAGTAGGAACACGTCCTCCCACATAGCGGGACATGTTGTTATTGGTGCTGAAATATGAATTGTGAATCTCTTCTCCTTTTCGCCCCTTTAGGACTCCTGGCCTTTGGCGTGAGCGAGTCTGCGCTGGTGAATAAGGTCTTCACAGGCATCAATCTGGTGGTCCTGGGCTTCGTTATCATCTCTGGCTTTGTGAAGGGCGACACAAAGAACTGGAACCTGACGGAGGAAGATTACGTGAGCTTCATAAACCAGACCAACAGCAGCAAAACTTTGAAGTCAGTATCTCATAGTAACTAGCTCATAGTTTGACTGTTTCACCGTTGCTTGATTTTAAAACACTCTTCTTTCTCTCCCTCTGACCCACAGAGTTGAGGAGGAGTTTGGCACGGGCGGCTTTGCTCCATTTGGCCTCAGTGGAATCCTGTCTGGTGCCGCCACCTGCTTCTACGCCTTTGTGGGCTTTGACTGCATCGCCACAACAAGTGAGTGCTTTTACCTGTCCCACGATGAACCATGTAGAGAAGGGCTCAAAAATGTCCCATGTCTTACATCCATGTCCAAAGGTGACTTGTCCACTCAACATACTGATGTTAATAGCCCACACAATTTTTTTTAGATATATTTCCACATCTTTTAAACACTGCTTGGCTGACACGGCACCTGTTGCACCCCCATTGAAAGGTTGTGTTATCTGATTTCATCTCCTCCCCATCCTCAGGCGAAGAAGCAAAGAATCCCATGCGTTCCATACCCATCGGCATCGTGGCGTCACTGCTGATCTGTTTCTTCGCCTACTTTGGTGTGTCTGCTGCTCTGACCATGATGATGCCTTACTACCAGCTGAACACCCAGAGTCCTTTGCCTGAGGCCTTCACCTACGTGGGCTGGGCCCCTGCCAGATACATCGTAGCTGTTGGCTCTCTCTGCGCTCTGTCCACCAGGTAGGGAAGGCACTCGTTTTCATGCCACGATGTCTTCCTTTTAAAGACTCTGGAAAAACGGGTCTAAAATAGTCAAATTAAATATATCATGTCAAAGTATCAGTGTCTCAATAAGCTTTTACAAAAAAATCTGATTTGAAAATAAATGTTCATAAATATTATAAAATGTAGTTAAACATGCAGTGTGTAGAATTTTGGGTTTTATTTCCTAGCAGATTTTGTAGAAAGTAATTATAATATCCATAAGTACATTTAATTTAGTGCATAATAGCTGAATTTTTTTTAAATTATTATTTATTTATTTTTCCCTTAGAAAGGGTCTCATATATGTCCATATTTCTGCATATTTTGGACCAAGGCCTAGTGCCGCCATCTTGAAAGTGTCATAGTTGGAATGTCATCAGATGCATTGTTTAAAATGTAGAATTGTTCTTGTCCTTGAAGGCCACTGTAGCTTCTGTTATTATTCAAAAGGGGTGGGGTTACACAGGGAGTGTTGCATTCTAGAACTTTGTAGAACTTTCTTGATGATGTCATATTACACACTGCACCTTTTAAAATAACTTTTTTGCTGACCGTTTGATAGGACTGTGTGGGCTTGGCTGTATAAAACGGTCTCCATGGCAACAGTCATTGTTTTTGTTTTTTAGAACTTTCAGGCTTTTTAGAACTTTTCAGGCTGCCCTGATTGGTTCAAAATACTTCATATGACGTAAGCGACTAACCCCACTAATAACATTTTTAGGAATTTGTGGATTTGGGTTTATAGGGACTTTAAATATCCCTGCAAACACCTTTTTGATATCCAAGTATAATATTAACTATTGCTGTTCTCTCAGTCTCCTAGGCTCTATGTTCCCCATGCCCCGTGTTATCTACGCCATGGCAGAGGATGGACTACTGTTCCGTATTCTGTCCAGGATGAACGAGCGCACAAAGACTCCTCTCCTGGCTACAATTGCTTCTGGCATTGTTGCAGGTATATTAACGTCCTGTCTCTATGTGTCTAATCTCCTCGGTTTGTCTTCTGTGTTTGTCTTTATCTGTGTATCTTTCTCGTCATGTTTGTTCATTGCTTCAGGCTGTTGTATTAATGAGAAACGGCAGTGTTTCCCCGAACGGCATTTACATCAACGGCTTGGTACATTTCTTCTAGAAATGTACCAAGCCGTTGATGCATAAGGGCTCCTTCAGGGTTTACATTGTGCTTGGTTTTCTCACATTTTTTTTTTAAATAGACTAATCTAATTGAAACTTCTGTTTTAATCTTTGGGTAAATGATTTGCCACGTGTATTCCTAGTCCAGAGTTGTTTTCTTTTCTTTAAAGTATACACAGGTACATCTAAATATCAATGAAAAGTAAATTTTTGTCCGTAATTTAATTCAAAAAGGTAAACTTTCATACATTCTCGATTTATTATAATTGTTTTACACAAAGAGAAATTAATCTACAATAAATATGCCTTTCAGATATTCAACATTTCTGTGTTATTATTTTTTTTTGATTGGTTTTATGTAATAATCATATTTTGAGATACTGGAATTTTTTTATTCCGTGGCTGTCATTTTAGAAACAATAACACATGCAAACGTGTTACAGTAAAAATGTTCTTAGAAATATGTATTTCCTTCTCCTTCCAGCTCTGATGGCCTTCCTGTTCGACCTGGCAGCCCTTGTTGACCTAATGTCCATTGGAACTCTGTTGGCATACTCTTTAGTGGCCATCTGTGTCCTCATCCTCAGGTAAGCACCGTGTATTATCTGCTAGCACAGTCTCAATGTCTTCTCAACTTGTAACCATGTGTTAAATACTCTTTAGCTGATTCTGTAGTAATGTGATTGCCAATTCATGGCGCATTGTTATCTCATAATCTGCAAACAGCTGAAGCACAAGTGTCACTATTCAGCTTTACACACTGGCTCTAAAATGATTGTGATCCTATTCTCATATTGGCACTCGACTTCCGCCTTACAAAACATGTGCTTTGCCATTGTTTCATGAAAGCCCTTTCTTTAGTGCAGCTATTGGAGTCATTTAAAGCCTCTTAGAAACCTAGTCTAAGGGCCCGTGTCCACCTAACGCCTTTTTCCAGCGTTAAACGCTGGCTGTGCGCTCGGGAGTGTGTCTACTGAGCGTTTTTTACAACCGGTTTTTTCGACCGCTTTTTTCAAGCGTTTTATGAGCTGGGAGAGAGAGTGCTGTGATCGGGGGAGAGAAAATGCTGATCGTCACCTGTCAGTCAGACCTATCAACACTGGTTTAACTGTTTAGGTTTGCTGTTTTCTATTTAAATCGTTACATTTTAATATGAGTAGTCTTATGAAACAGAGAATACTTTCCACCATCCTCTGTTTGGATGAGGAGTTATCGCGGCTCCTGCAAACACACACGGAGCAAGTTGTAGGCTGATGTGTGCGCATGAAACGATCCGTAGGAGATAAAAAAATACAGAGAATCAAGTGTTCGCCTAATCTGCTCCCACAAACAGGCTCTCCTCCCTCTGTTCTGGTCATTTTAAGTCACTATTTTCGTACAGTTTCGGGTAAACAGAGACGGAAAAAGCAGTTTCTCTTCCGTCTTCTTTGTTGCCAAGGCGACGAGTCCCGACGATCTACTATCTGATTGGCCCTTTGAAAAAAGCGGCGGTGACGTCCCCACCGCCTTTCTGAAAAGTTAAACTTTTTTCAACTTGCAAATCTCGAAGCGGCCGCACAAAAAGACAAAAAGCGCTCGAAAAAAACCGCTGGGCGCTGCGCCTTTTCTCAGAGCGGCCGCCTTTTCCCGAGGCGGCCGCTTCTCATTGGGAATCAATTGAAAAAAGGCGCTTGCGGTGGGAAAAAGGCGTTAGGTGGACACGGGCCCTTAAATAGTAAAATCAATATATGATATCAATGTTGGGTGTCTTGATAAGCTTTTGCAAAAATTGTATTGAAAATAAATGTTCAACTCATATATATATATTATAAAACTTAGTTTAAAAAAATCTGTTTTTTTACTATCTAGAGTACTTTTCGACAGGACTCTTTGGGCCTGGCCGTATGAAACAGTCTCCATGGCAACAGTCATAGTTTTTATAGAATGTTTGGCCAGAGAACTGCTGTGATTGGTTCAAAATACTTAATGTGGCATAAGAACCAGAACATAGCCCGCTTCATTTAAAACCACATTTCTGTATGTTTATCAAACCTAAATGTCAATATCTTTTACTTTGGATTGATAAATATCCCTAACTCTTTTCAGGTGCTTACTTTCATGCAACTAACTCCCCAAATGACAATGTTAGAAGGATTTTGTGGATTTGGGTTTACAGGGGGTTTAACCCTCACTCTGATACGCGTCATTCTTTCCACAGGTACCAGCCAGGCAGTTTGAACTCAGGCAACCTGAACTCATCCAGCCAGACGGAGAAGCTGGTGGAGCTGGTGGGAGGGGAGAAGGTGGCCGTAAGTGGAGCGGACAGCGCTGACGAATACGACATGGACACAGAGGACAGGCCGCTTCACGAGACCTTCACTGTCAAGCTGCTCTTCTGCCCCAGTGGAAAGAATCCAACGCAGACCTCTGGAACCATCGTCTACGCTACCACTGCTATTATCTGTAAGTAGTAAGTCTGGGAGGAGACTTACAGGTCATCTTATTGTTGTAATTTGCATCTTGTCACCATTATAATATGTAACACTCTCTCCTTCTTCTTGCCCTGCAGCGGTTTTTATCACTATACTGTGTGTCATCCTGGCCAACTGTCTAAATGAGCTGCTGGCCGGCCATGCAGGCGTTGTTGTGCCTTGTGTCCTATTGGCTCTGCTCTGCGCCGTCTGTGTCATCATCATCTGGAGGCAGCCTGAGAGCAAAGAGGCGCTCACCTTCAAGGTAACGGCCTAGCCCTCACAATGAATATTCTCAGTTTTCTTTTTTCTTTTTTGTAACATCCTCCATTTTCCTCTGTCTTCCCAAGGTCCCTCTGCTTCCATGGTTGCCCCTGTTCAGCGTTTTTGTCAACATCTACCTCATGATGCAGCTGGACCTGGGCACATGGTGCCGCTTTGCCGTCTGGATGGTCATAGGTACACTTTGACATCCCTAACTGTCTTGTCATTTCAAGTGCCACACATTAATGCAACTGTTATGTAACTTCATGTTGACCTTCTCCTCCCCTCCAGGTTTCGCCATCTACTTCTTCTACGGTATCAGGAACAGCACAGAAGCTGCCAGGTCATCCCAGCGCAAATACGAGCCTGCACTGCAGACCAAGAGCCCTATTTACATGGGCGCTAATAATGACGACAGTGACATGGAAGTGGGCAGCAGCCCCTGATACACACTGAGGTAGACTTTGGGAGTGTTGCAGAGCATCTACACTCACTTTTGGCGGTTTGGTTGAACTGGCAGCCATGTTCCGCGGTGTAGGCGACCTGGAACACAGCCCTGGGTTTAAAGGAAAAAGAGGCAAGAAAACGCCACACACACGTTACCTCTGACTTGGAGGCTGATTAACTTGATGGCTAGACACTGTGACAGAGCCACTCTCTGGCACATTGTCTGTTTTTAATCTGTCTTGTCTATTTGTACTTAGCCGTAGCCTCTGGGGATCTGCCTTTTAACATGCTTTGAATGGACTTAACTAACTAAAGAGTACAGCCATTCTCCACATGAATATCTGTTTTCTGCTATCTGAATCCGTTACCTGAGAGAATGTTACAGTCTTACTGTTTTTCGACTTTTCTTCTTCTGTTATTAGTTGGCTGTGGAGCCACCTGGCCAGTCGTGAATAAGAGCAATTATGTACATGACAAAAAAATATGAGTTGAGCCAGTGAGTTTACGTTCGTCTTAACACTTGGATCAGCAAGCTAGACTTTAAACTGTATAAGAAACATTGAATAGCTTTCAGTAGAGTTAACATGTCTAGTTTTTTGGTCCTAGTTTATTGCACTAGCCTGTGTGTTTGTGTGTAAACAGGGCATCACTGAAGCCGTGTAGTTTACATTGTCAGTGTAGGCCTCAGTCCAGTTACGGTCGTAGCACATGGTTGACTAACGCACATCTAAACTGTACGGTTCAGTCTGAGGCTAGTACATGCTTTACAGTTTGGATGATTTCTTTTTAACACACTATCACCTTTGTGCCCCCCCCCCCAACTTACTCCTAGATTACAACAATATTGCTTATCATAATTTATCCATTCCATCATTTTGTCTTGCTTGTATACTGTGTTGAAATAGTACTTGCAGACACCTTGTGGCCAGACTACTGAAATGGTTTTGGAAGAGGCAGCCAAAAGGACGATAAGCTTACATTTCGGCCCCAAAGTCTATAAATGAAGGTGGAAATGGCAAGAGAAAGAAAGCGGGAGTAAAAAGATTTAATCTCAGCAATGCTTTACAATTTACTGTAGTGTAAACCGCACCAATCTGTTATTCCAAAACATACTGTCATATTGACCATATTTGGTCAGATAGAGTTAAATCCAAAACAACGTGGCATTGATATATCTATGAATTCTAATTAACCCATGATCCACATCACATATTTGCACCTGTCTGCTTCAAATGCTTTGCATGGCTTTGGTCAAATAGGTTTGCACATCTGAGGAGGGTGATAAGATTGTTAATTGTAATCGATTAATTATTTCTTTCTTTTTAACATCTGTCCGCCTCTGTGAGATCCACTTTGGTTTTGGGGGGTGGGGGGGGGGGTCTGTTTCTGAACATGGGCCTGTCTTTCATCACCACTAAAATATCTTGTTTTTTACTTGTGAAAAATACTTTTTTCACAAAAAGTACAGTTTCAATTGAAACTTGTTCTTGGCAGCTTTGTCTGTTGAGCTCCCATTACTCTTTATTTAATTCGACTTTCTTTTTCTGATAGAACTGTTAATATTTAAATGTTTTTAGTATATGTTTTGGGATAGCTTTCGTTTAGCCTTTTTCATATCAATCTCAATCAATTAATATTCTTTTTAGATATTAATGTATTTTAATTGTTACATGTACAGTTTTTTAGCAGGCTGATCTTATCTTATTTTTTCTTTGTTGCACATTTAGTTGCGTCACCAAATGGGTTTAATTGTGGTATTGTGCGATCCTCCTGGGCAACATGAACGTGTTTTTGACAACTCAACTTTCCAAAACAAAGAATGACCACCGAAAGATGGTCTCTAAATTGTGTAATTTAAAAAAAGAATGTTTTACCCCCTATCCTCTGGAGTCATTGTAAACTTATTGTTAATATTGTTTTTGTTCTAGTAAAGTGCTTTACTGTAGAGATGTACAGTATTTGTCTAATGCTCTAACTTTATTTGTATAATGCTGTAAATTATAAAAACCTGCATTCTTTAAAATATGACCTTTTTAAGAATAATTTGGTGAGCAATGATTCTTGTAAATTACACTTGAAGGCATATTTCTTTTGTAGATAAAATGGTCCTAGTGGATACAACATGAAGGCATTAAGGTTTCAAAGATCTAAAAATCTGTCTTAAAACTTACCCCTTTTGTAGAGATGTCAGAAACTAACATATCTCCCAAAAAAGCGAGAAGGGAGGGTAGTGCTTTCTAGATGACTTGAATCAATTAACTGGTGCCTCGAGAACCATCTTTCTGCCTGAGAAAGGCACTGGCCCTAGTAAAACAAACGGCAGTATATTCAATTCCATCCTGATCTGCTCTCACAGTCATGGCTCAAACGTCTGAGGCTCAAGACTTTCACTGGAGATCACTGAACTCATATGATGTGGCAGGGACAGCTTTTCATACCCAGCCCTTGTGCCTTTTAACAATCAATACCATCATCCCCCCCTCTCATTGCTAACTCATCAGCGTCGATGATCTATTTTGTCATTCTGTTTTATATCCTGTACATATAGCTGTCATGTATAAATTGAGCTGCATTTTAAATGTTTTTTTAATAAAATAATTATTCTCTAACTGATGACGGATGGAAAGCCTGTGTATTTGATTTATTTTTGTACTTCAAGTTCTGACACATTTTCCCAATGTGAGCTGCATGTCTGAACATGTTTTATCCAGCTTTACTGTTTAAGTGAGTCACTCTAGCTGTGATTACTGGTTCATCCAGTCGCAGTGCAAAGTTTTGAGTTGTGTTTGCAGCACAAAAGCCCAACGTCTGTGATATAGATAGACACTGTGCTGTACTGTAAATAAGCAGAAATCAAACTCAGCTGGCAGCGTTTTGTTGAGTAGAAACTGTTGGATTGAAATCAATATGCAGGATAGTATCAGACAATCTTAAAACTGTGGTGGAAAGTACTTTACTGGAGTATATTTATTTCATGCTTCATACTACAACTCCACT
Organism: Ammodytes marinus; assembly: GCF_949987685.1. Taxonomy (NCBI): domain Eukaryota; kingdom Metazoa; phylum Chordata; class Actinopteri; order Uranoscopiformes; family Ammodytidae; genus Ammodytes; species Ammodytes marinus. The sequence continues at coordinate 12,134,973 of NC_137218.1, forward strand.
ACATTTGGGATGTAAATATTGTAGGCTTTCCTCCACTAGATCTATTTGACAGTTAAAGTCACTAGTCACTTTTCTAATTAACAGGGTTCGTACAGATGCTTGAAAGTCTGGAAAATGCTTGATTTTCAATCGAGTGTTTTCAAGGTTTGAAATGTGCTTGAAATCTGAACACTGCTGGAAAATGCTGGATTTTCTCTTTATTGACCAGTGTCATAATTCAACTAATTTTTTTATTATGTAAATTAAAAAAAAATCTGTCGCAATGTTTTCTTCGCCACCGTCTTGTATGCACGAGTGCAGTTGCTCCCCTTGTTTTCTTTCCTGGCGCACGCGCCACACCTGGCGATCGCTCCAGGAATTATCCAGAACCACGAGTCGCTGCTCATGGACCTATTCCTCCCGATTACCATACCAGATATCCGTTTCCATTTGGTTATGACAAGGCCCTAATAACTGGCAGGCATAGGCTGTCATGATCCCGTTTGGGCCCCTTGGCCTTGTGTGTGTTTTCCCTTTCACCCTTGTCTTTGTGCTGGTCTAATTGTAGGGGTGGAGCCAGGTGTGCTGGAGTCAATTACCAACATTCACAGCTGCCTTCAATCATCATCAACTGCTCTACATATACCCGGGCCTACCTTCCAGACACTGCCAGATTGTAGCTTCTGTTTTCATACAGTCAGTTCTCTCTCTTGCTCACCTGTTTACAGCTCCGCTTTTTTGCATTTTTTCCCGGCCTGACTCCAGCCACCAGCTCCAGCCCTAGCTCTCCAGCACTACTCCTCGGACCCCTCCTGCCTGCCTGCTCTAGCCTGCTTCCACTCAGCCCCCTGGACTTGCCCCGTTGCTCTCTCCCTGGACCCCCATGCCAGCCAGTTTCCCTCCCCGGATCACGGTCCTAACACCCTGCTGGTTTCTCCTGAAATAAATCATCTTTTACTTATACTGTCTCCGCGCCTGTGTCCTCCAGACCCAACCGTTACATAGGCTACTGTACGGCTGCAAAAAGTACCTCCAGCTGTAGCAGGCTACACAATGGGGGAATCGGCACTTAGAAGTCATGCCAAAGGTAAATCAGTTTAGAATTTCTTTTTGTTAAAACTTATCGGACAATGTCACTCTGGATGACAGTTCATTCGTGTTCTTTTTTGTAAGTTGCACCAAATCCCGAGTTTGTATGTGTTATTGACTTGTTGATACAAATAAATAGCATGCTAAATTGATGCTCAACACCGTTAGCAATTAGCTGACCAGCTAGTTCTCAATAGTGTATTGCTCCAAATCCATGTTGTTAGCTAGATAACGTAAGCTTGGGGGTTACTTCATTGTAACGTGATGTTACACTCAGCGGGGTTAGCTCGATGCAGCTCCCATAACAAGTTGTAGGCCTATAACCTAATCCATTAGTCACACTGTAGTGAGATTAGTTACAGAACCAAGATCCAACATTTTAATTTTGTGAAGTTGACGAAGTCGAGAATGGTCTTTGCTGTCAAGTGATTTCAGTCCACAGTCTCAGCATGTTAACGCTATGTCGCCATATTTGTACTGATGCTTTATTGGACCAGAGCCCACTTAGTCCCATTTACGTTCTGAAATCATGGACATATATTGGCTTAAATACATTTTTTTTGACTGAAAGCCCTTTTTGGGAGGATCACTTTTTGGCAACACACCAACATACACAAACTGTAATCTGGAAACCTAGCAATATTGAAAATGTCTGGTCATACACAAGCTCAAGAATGTATTTAAATATATAATATCCAGGCATACATTTATATGTGTGTGTGTGTGTGTGTGTGTGTGTGTGTGTGTGTGTGTGTGTGTGTGCAGGTCCGCCCATAAGGGGTAGAAAGTGGGAAAGCTTTCTAGGGCCCAGCCCTTGGGGGGCCCATGGTCTTCAGAGGCCAAGAACCTAACTGAGCCTAACATTATTTTTAACAGAAATATTCACTATAACCATTTAAAACTTGCACAACCATAACGACAAAACAAACATTTTAAATATTGCAACTTGGGTAAAATGCCAATATCTACTCCTCTGCTACCCCCCGCTTCATGTCCGCCCTGTGTGCACGGCACGCTGAAAAAAAGTTGCTAACAACAATTTTAAAAAGCCTGGCTCAGAGCCATTAGCTGTTTACATTTACGATTTTTACATTTCGGGGAACGGGCTAGGCGGGGCACTGGCTCTGAGAGACACATATTAACGTGGTTAGTATAAACATAAACAAACATTCGCCAACTGTTCGCTAGAGATTAGCTTTGCCTTTTAGACATCATAACATACTACAGGTGGACTGGGTACCACAAAACTGAGCTGAGGGGGAATGGAGGCTGGCCAGGGAACTTGTATCATTCATAATTTGACCCCTTATACAGTAAGCCTTGTTTGCTTCCCACCTAGTTGTAGTAATGTGTTAATCAAAAAATAAATATCAATTTGTTCTCCCAGGAATTTTAGAATCTTTCAGCCCAGGATCCATTTAATTTGAACTCTTTGAAAATAATCTAGTCTTGAAGAGCTTTTTTAAGTTTGAGTTACAGTAAAATGATTTCCTTGATTAATTCAGGTGTCTCCATATCAGATAAATGTAATTCTTTAATGTATTAATTTCCTTTACTTTTTTGTGCCATATGGTTACAAAATTTGGTTTTTATATATTGTTGTACAGTTTTGGCTGGATTATTTTACCTGAGTCGTCCTGCTACTTGTGTCTGGGTGTTATTCTATGAATTGTGAAAAGTATTTGGACCCCTCAGGTAAAACAGAAAACATTCTTATAAAGTTGACAAGGTAATACTAATTACTCTGTTTTCCTGAGTCTACAATGTACAAGATACAATGTCTTAACGTACATTTTTGTATTTCCCTTTGGGGACAATAAGGTCCAAAGTCTTTGATCTATGTCTTCAGGTTGACGCCAGCAGCCAGGTACAATTTGAAAAATGTTCCATGAGTTTTATGTCACATACTGAACATACTGCATAGGCCAGACCCAGGTGTCACACCATAAGGATGTCTGACGTTCTTTACTGCACCTCAGGGGCGGCCCGCAGCATATAGGCAATGTCTGTAATAGTGTCCTTTGTTGTTGCCTGCTCCTGTGATAAACCTAGTGAATACTCAAGAAAACCAATGTTATTTTGTAAAAATCTGTTGAATATTAAGCAATTGCGTGAGTTTTAGGGTATTACAATAAATTGGTAAGTAAGTCAGAAATGTGCTACTATTTTTAAAAACATATACATACAGGTGATACTCATATTATTAGAATATCATGGAAAATGAATTGGAATTGAGGCCAGAATTCATTCAAAAGGGGCCCAAACCACGTACTGAGTACATATCGATGATTATACTTTATATAGGGCCGACATTTCTGTATTTAAAATCCCTTTTTTATTGATTTTTATGTAATATTAAAATGTTCAGAGATTTTGAACTTGGGGTTTTCATAAGCTGTAAACCATAATAAATACAAGTATAACAAATGAAGGCTTGAAATATCTCACTTTACATGTAATGAGTATATAATATTTTAGTTTCACCTTTTAAGTTGAATTACTGAAATAAATGAACTTTTGCACGATATTCTAATTTTTCGAGTTTCACCTGTATAGTCATGTTGTTATTAACCTGATTGATGGTAATTTTGGGCATATTAACTAAACTGATAAAGGTCTCCTTAGAGCCATACTGCAAATTGGTGATTGTCCATATACATTATATGAACACTCCCATTTTACAGATAAGGCAATGTATGAAATCATAAGCATTTATTTATATACTGTATATTTAAAGCTTCGTCTTCCTTGAAAAAGTTGACATGTTATCTTGATAGTGCTGGAAAAGTGCTTGAATTTTACTCTTAAAAAGCTGTACGAACCCTGAATTAAGACTTTACATAAGCTTTTAAAATGCATTGCGTTGTTCATGATTTTGACTTGTAGCCCCTTTATATGCCCCCTACACCAAAGCGGGATTTTCCTTTGAACTGGTCACATGGTTCCATTTAAATACTGTGTCAAGATATAGCCTAATATTTTATATGAATAATACTAATATTTTTTAATTTGATTCATATACAGTTAAGTTTAAACTATTCCTTTAAAATATGTAGGAAGTAACATAGAGATGGCTCAATAGGATGCCCTATACCAGTGGTTCTCAACCGGTGGGGCGCGCCCCCCACTCTACCGGGGGGCGCGAGGGGGATGGAAAAAAATTTAAAAAAAATCTTAATTTTTTATTTATTTATTTTTTTGTAATTTCAATTTTTTTCCTGATATGTAGCCTAGTTCAGAGATGATATGTATTTTTTTTCTTTCTTAACTTTTTTTGATAGGTAGTTGCCAAGTTCATCACACAAACACTCCAATCCACTGATATGAGATCAGTTTGCAATTTTCAAGTACTGAATTAATGGTAGGACTGTGGCCACTAGAACTGGTCTCTGGTCAGCAAAGGTCTTGAAAACAGCATGTGTGCTTGTGACATGCGTGCCACCCATGCATGTGTATGGGCACGTGTCCCAGCAGATTTTTGAAATCTGAATAAAAAAATGTAAGTTTGTAGTTAGCAAGTGTAACATGTTCTTAGGGCAGAATTTCATAAATAAAGGTTTATTTTTTTAGCAAGATATTTAGTCAAAAGCTAGTTGTCATCCGTCCCTCTGTCCAGTTGTTAGGCATCTGGCTGCTAGCAAGTTTTGTTGTCTTGCTAATTTTACTATTCATCTGAACTGAAATAAATATTGACTTTTTCCTTCATTATCTTTGCCAGAATGCACCAGAATGCTTAGATTACATGTTAAAAACACAAAAAAATCTTCTGGGGGGGATGCCCCCAGACCCCCCTTCAGGGGTTTAGTTTTCTGACAAACATTACAATGGATACTAACATGATTTGGGCATTTGGAATTATAAATCATCTTTGAATTTGTTGTACAGCATATCACATGCTATTCATTCAGGGGTGCGATGGCCACCCCACTCTAGCTTTGTGGCCCACCTTGGCCACCCCCAGTCAAAATTTCCTGGAATCGCCACTGAGACACAGACAACTCCGTGTTCAGGCTGTACAGCACATTAATCGCAGGTAGCATTTTGAGCTAAATCTGGCCACTTTCCAAATCCAAGACTCAATAGTTGAAACATTCTCTGAACTGGGTTGTCAGACAGCAGTGTTTCCCATTGATCATAGACTTTGTTTTGTGAAGCTTTTTCATAACAGGTATACCTATTGTAGAATTTATTCTGTGTATGTTCTATTTAGGCTACTATTTTCTTCTCTTCTAAGGAGATTTAAAAAAAAAAAAAAAACATTTCCTCAGTGTCTCATTGATACAATCTCATAATTAGCTTTTAAAGTGCACCAGAATTTAACGTTAAAATATAAGAAATTTCCGGACCCCAACCCTAAACCCAATGTTCAACTCAAAGGTGCGCCACTGGCCTAGCCCTTGTGATAATAACAATAATAGATTATCTATCTATCTATCTATCTATCTATCTATCTATCTATCTATCTATCTATCTATCTATCTATCTATCTATCTATCTATCTATCTATCTATCTATCTATCTATCTATCTATCTATCTATCTATCTATCTATCTATCTATCTATCTATCTATCTATCTGTGTAGGGTGGTGTGTGTGTGTGTGTGTGTGTGTGGGGGGGGGTTGTCAGGGTCGGTGGGGGGGCCCAACTGCAATGACCCAGCTTTGGGGGGGCCCAGCTTGCAGAAGGTTGAGAACCCCTGCCCTATACTATCACATCAAATTTAGTGACTTTCTTCATTGGTGAAAATTTTAAAAGTAAGTCTGAATTTTTTTGAGTTTCATTAACTGAGTACAAAAGCAAATCATTGTGGCTCTCTGTTGGTTTTAGGCCCAGATGCTCAGTGTTTGTGCACAAGGCTTTCAGCGATACCATGAAGACATGAGTCATTCTGTCCTTCTGTTCTTTCAAGTTTGCAAATACACGTCAAAATCGACAAACACACATTTGAACAAAGTTTACAATGACTTACGGTATGTCAGCTACATTTTGACACATTTACTAACTTTGACCATAAATTCAGCAGCAAAAATATAAAACAATTGAAATCTTGCTTTTATCTTTATTCATAATTCATCTGCATCTTACCTCTACTTATGCTGTCAGTATTAGTTTAGATTGCATTTGCTTAACTACTTCCTGAATCAATTATTCTTTACTTTTGTTTATCAGGAGTAATTAACCTCAGTAACTGAGAAAAATACATTAAAATGGTCTTTCTTTGTGCCATTTCTCATTGACATGTTTGTACAGTTACCCAATAACCAAGTAAATGATCTGGATAAACTCACGTCATATCAACGCTAGTTTCAGTGTTTACAGCTTTCTCTTTCAATTTTGCACGAGGGGTTTCAACAATTAGGAGGTCGATATATTTCAATACTTCACTGGATGCCTTTAACGTAAAAAAACGTAAAACTAAGTATCAAAAGTAGAAAGTATTCATTGTGTAGAAAAATGTTCTGTCAGTGTTTGTTGAGTCATATTCCTCCTGCATCAATGTGTATGGTGAATTTCACTGACGGACATGTATGTGGTTAAGCTCATTTGAACCACTTTAGGAATTTATCATATTCTATCTATAATGTCATATGTTTTCTCTCAACAAATAAAACATGTTTATCATGGTGGAATGCATAGTTTTAACTGGGGATTGTATCAGAAAAGTAACTAGAAACTAAGACATAAGAGAGTAAAAAGTAGACTTTTAAAATGGCCTAAAATAGAAATACTCAAGTGAAGTAGACCACACATATCTTGAATTTGTACTATGTACAGTGCTTGAGTAAAGTACATGATCCCACCACTACTAAAAACACGGAACATGATGATTTTGTATACTATCTATGGTTTTTCCCTCCCATCTCCATACACTGAGGGTGCCCTCGAGTGGTTGCACACAGCATTACATCAATCCGTTAGAAAAGTAGCTATGACCAGTCACCAACAGTATTTGGTGGTAAAAAGTGTAAATTATCTCCAAGCTTTGCACAATGCAAATCTTTATTAATGTCTCCAGGCATTTTTATTACTGATGAAACTTGTGCTATAAAGATCCCAGAGACACAACAACATCAAACAGTCAACTTTGTCCGGGTTCGGTTCCAAATAAATTATTCACAGGTTTGCGTTATGTGATACCAATGTTGTTTTCCACCACCTTACAGTTTAAATGTTAACATTCACAGGATGAAGACACGCTTGCATCTATGCACAGGGAGCTGATTGCATGTTTTTTTAGGCTTCTTTCCTCCAAAGGCACTCAAAAAGAGACACGTCCACTGCACAGTTCAACTAAATGAACTCACTCGCTCTTCTTTCTTAACTTCTAATTTGAATTAGTCAAGATTAATAATGCCACCAATCTGCCCTGATCAAATCATTTATTGACTTTCAGTGTTTCACATACATGGCGCCAGACAAACTCCCCAAGTAACAAATTAAACACCTAATGATTCAGTCTCTTTCTGATGAGTGGTACTGAGTGAAATAGCTATTTACATTATGTCAAAATTATATATATATATTGATTATAATTATGGATATGGTCCAGTGTGGTTGCACTTAAGCGAGGCATGGGGCACTTGATTGGCTTAAAGGTGAGGGGTGGGGACAATGCCACTGTAATGTAAGGTGACATTTGTCAAACAATAAGTTATACGAAATAAACTGGCAGTGAAAACTAAGGCTAACTGATTCTTTCATGAAAATAATTTAAGTATTAGTTATTCCTTCAATTATGACACAGATTGTTGAATCATTTATATATTTGTCTTTCATGTATTAATATGATTATTTCAAAATGTATTTCGGTTTTTATGAACTACCGAACACTTTAGGTTTTCATACAAGAGGCTTATTTGTCTTTCACTGCTCTCAGCATTAAATCAACCATGAGTAGAAGGCTTAACATGAACTGGTATACATACCATTTAAAAAAAAAAAAGTCCTTGCTATGATCAAGTTGTATTGATTCTCACTAAGCAGCTACAGAAGATCCTACTTTCAGCAAACAGCAAATCAACTGTTAAACCGCTTTCACAGTGCAAACTTTTTCTCCAGCAGGGCGCAGTCAACCATTAAACATGACAGATTCAATACCTCAAACTTTGGTTTATTTTGAATTCACTACCATTATCCTATACTCTCTCTCTCCGTTTAGTTTAGTTGTAATAAGCCACTTGGATTTGTTGTGAAGTAAAATCAGTGGAGATCTTTTTCTGTCTCATCCTTATTATAGGTCCATGCATGGTCTTATCTCACTCACTGGATTGAGTCTACACAAGGTAACAACATATCATTTTGCATGAAAAAAAGAGATGCGGCTCAGTCTAGAATCACTGATTTAGATTTAAAGTAACATGAGCTTTAAACACACTTCACTGACAGTATCAGTCTTTGAGAGATGGGCGCCAACAACATACTGTAACTGGCCACTGGAGTATATTAGTACATATCAAGAAAAGGCCAAAAGTGCAGCAGAGCTGAAGTGTTGCTAAGAGCTACGGAGACAGCAGGGTTATTACAGTCACACACACATGCACATAGAACAGCAGGGGGGGGGGGGGGTTAGGATGTGTCTTGTGCTTCTTCGCCTCTTGGGGACATCAACACAGTGTCTTGAGCTTGGACAGGGAGAGAGCCAAAAACTGTCACAGGAAAGATAAAACAAGGTCTTATATATAGAAGTAAAGTGGGTAACTGAGCAAGGAAATATCACAAGTCCCAAAGAACTGGCCTGAGTGCAGCCGGGCGAGAGAGAGATAAGAGTTCTCCAACAGGTGGAGTCCATTGTAGCACCACCACCTGATGCTGCAGCCAGGTGAGTCAGCAGAAGCATTGCCGGCTGCCCTTGGTCACCTCTTCAGAGGAGTGGACAATGTTGGGAACCATTCCACTCTTGACACCCTCCCAGCCGTCCTGGATCTTGATGTCCCCGTTCCGCACCAGCTCAAAGATGTCCCTAGTCAGTTCCACAAAGGCCTCACGAGAAAGAAACAAAATCAAGATTAGATTTAATATTTTAAGGTGACTTGCATCAGGCATGAAAATTGTATAAGAGGGAAATTTGCATTTTTTGCTGATTCCATTTTTTTCAATTTGACGATTGATTGTGAAAATTAGGGGACTGAGTGAAAATGATCCGTCCAATAACATTTTAAGCTATACATTGGAGTGGTCCATCTAAAAACAAAATTGTGTACTTTTTAGTGATGATGGCAAGATTAATATCACCCTCTTTTTTAAGGCTATTGTCCAAAGGAAATCATTAAAAATAATAATAAACTAAAAAAAAATGTGACAAATAAAGTTTAGCCCTTGTGCCACTCAAATAATGTTCATACAGTCCCTAACAGTATGCATTAGGTATTTCAAAGTACATGTGACGGAAAGTAGAGCATTTTTAGGCATCAACTTGGTGGGTTCACATCAACTATAAACACAGTCATTTCATCAACCTCTCCATGACAACTGGGAAACAAGCAATTTGAAGCCCAACACACATAATAAAAGAATCACAGCTGTTCACGTGTCTGTCAAGAATATGTTTTTAAAAAAATCCACACCTTCTCCACGTTGATGGCCTCCCGGGCCGAGGTCTCCACGTAGCGCATCCCGAAGGCGGCCGCCAGCTTCTCGGCCTCGTGCTGGCTGACCTGCCGCTGGGCCTCCAGGTCACACTTCTGACCCACCAGCAGGAACACCATGCTGTGTGGCTGGACGTGGCTCTGGGCCTCCTCCAGCCAACTGTGCACGTTCTGGAAGGAGCGGCGGTTTGTGATGTCAAAGAGCAAGAGCCCGCCCACTGAGTTACGGTAGTAGGCTCTGGTGATGGACCTGGACACGGACAGACAGACAGACCGACCAATTAGAATAGATAGATGGATGGATGGATGGATGGATGGATGGATGGATGGATGGATGGATGGATGGATGGATGGATGGATGGATGGATGGATAGATAGATAGATAGATAGATAGATAGATAGATAGATAGATAGATAGATAGATAGATAGATAGATAGATAGATAGATAGATAGATAGATAGAGTTTTAGTTTTATCTAAGTCACAACGGTGTTTTGTGGACGGATGAGGGGAAAGAAAGAAATAAAGAGGTCTGTCCTTCACCTGAACCTCTCCTGTCCCGCAGTGTCCCAGATCTGTAGTTTGATTCTCTTGCCCGGCTCGATCTCCAGCAGGCGAGAGAAGAAGTCCACCCCCACGGTGGGGTCAGACACCTGGGCGAAGCGGCCCTCGGTGAACCTCCGGATCAGACACGACTTGCCCACCGTGGAGTCCCCGATGACGATCAGGCGAAACTGATAAAGCCATATCGTCTCCATGTCTCACCAGATTAAAACCCTGTGGCAAAATAAAAATATCCTTTACTCAGTCGCTGCCTGCCATACACGTTAGGGCTACACGTGTTTTATTGTGTCCCAAAAACAATCCAAAAACCTAAAGATGCAGAGTTTACAACCATATATGACAAAAACACATATACATACATGACACATTTAAGAAACTGGGACCAACAATTAGTTGGCATTTTTGCATGGAAAATCCCTGAAACGATGAATCTTTTATTAATGTATGCTCTCTATGGTTCGTCGATCGACTGATTAATCGATTGTTTCAGCTCTAATCCACATCATATTGTTTTTAGCTGTTCTTATGCATCTAATAGCTTTATGATGGAGGGAAGGAAATCATGTCTTCATATGTAAAATCCTAACATGATGTCTTTTTTATAGGGCAGAAAATGACACTAAATGAGACAACAGCTTAAGCCTCTTAAAGGAAAACAACAACCAGGGAAAACAACAACAGAATGGCATCCTCCTCTTCAGGAAAACAGGACGCATCCAAAGACATTCAGATCAAACACAAGAGATGACCACTGCAACTATTCATTCTAAAGAGACATAATGGGCTCACATCATCCCAGCAACGTCCATGTGATTTACAGTTAGGTTGAATCTAATTTGAGGGGAAAGAGGGAGGGAGAGGGGGAGGGGGGAGGCCACTCCTCTCCGGCTCAATAAACATTGGCGTAGTCAGCCCCCATGTGTATAGTAGACTAGTTGTTAGCACTGGCACACAATGAGGCCTTGGAGCTAGCCACAAGAGAAGCTTAATGAAGAGGTAGCTACTCAACACGACTGCTGCTAGGTGATAAAAATGTGTTTCACACTGCTTCCTTTAGGCCCCCAGTAACACTAGAAATAAGATGTTCCACAAAGTGTGTAGCCTCATTATGATAATATGGTTGAAATCACGAGGTAGAGCCAACTTAGCTTAGGCTATAATATGAAGGTTTGATGGTTCAAATTCGGGACATCAACCTCATTAAAATATTGAGTCTAAATAAAGACCTACCTTAAAGTTAAGAATTCAGTAGGCTACCTATAAAAGGCAAATCCCATATCGATGATAATGTCTTCTAAAAAAGGTATCCTCCACTGTAGCAGTAGCCTAGCTGCTTTATTTTTAAGCTATAAAAAACTGCACCACTAACATGCACCATAACAACTGGGCATCTTGTTCAACATCAGACCGTTCGGATCCTCCTCTACGGATAAAATCGGCCAGTTGAGCGCGCACACCGACAAAATGATCCGAGATGAGGATTAATTTGAGAGAAGGACTGTTGATGTGTCCGCGAGGATCCGCGGAGGAAATGGCAGAAGGACGAAACAGCATCTCTCTCTCTCTCTCTCTCTCTCTCTCTCTCTCTCTCACACACACACACACACACACACACACACACACACACACACACACACACACACACACACACACACACACACACACACACACACACACACACACACCATCTCCTCGCCCTCATCAGCACCATTACCGTAACTGCACACGCAGCGGCGCAGCAGCAATCATCGTGGTTCTGTTGTTGCCTTCAGGCTGTAGGAATTATAAATGTTTTTATTATCATTTTATTAGGCCTATTATAAGGCCTATTTCATAAAACAAAGAGCTGTTATACTTTTATAAAACCATTAGGATACTTGAAAAATATACCAGCATAAAAAGTAAATATCAACACGACATAGGCTATAGATGGCAGTGATGTGTAGCCTTTTCAGCCAGCGGTAAAAAGTAACTTTTCAGAAAGAGATAGTAGCTTTAATAGGCTACTTTACTTAAGTAGGCTATACATTTAAATTTCAACATGGATTATATCCAAATTTATATTTATACTACATTTAATTTGGAAAATATTTTACTTTTCATTTTATTAGGCTACATGTAGTGTAGGCCTGTTTGAGAGCTGCGGTTATTACTTAGCTTGTGAATTAAGTTTCTATATTGAAACTAAGTGATCCGCTTCAAAATCTGACTTAGATAAAATATAATGTGTTATACAGTAGCCTATTGTGATTGGTTGAATTAGCTTCAACAACTGTAACAATAAAATTGTGTTTGTGTTAATGCATATTATAATTGTTCAATTAGCCAATGAAAAGGCTATAATACTTTTGTAATTGTACTCATGCTAACTGAATGCAGGACTTCTACCTCTAACAGAGTAAATTTGTACTTTGGTATTGATTATGTTCTTATTGTAGGTAAAGGTTAAATTTTTACGAGGAGTGCTTGAACGCACCACCACCAGCTGTATTGAAGTTGAAGTAGGTAATCGGACTGTCATGTGTGAGTAGCCTAAACGGTGGGACTGCGTTGATCACTGAAGAACTTGACCGATCCTCGCAAATCTCGATGATCTTGGATGATTCAATATTTTTGGGTGTTTTGGAGTTAAGAAAATGTCGCACTAATTAGGCCTATTCTTTTTTTTCTACTGCGCATAACTTTAATTTAGCTTGTTCAAAGTTTTGTTCTGCTATTTGAGCACCGGCAATCCTTCATATAGTTTTCGCACTTGTACTGAGAAGTGTGTTTGTGAGCTGCAGCCATGCAGCAGGAGCTCTTGTTCAAAGTCTTGGTCATCGGGGACTTGGGAGTGGGAAAGACGTCCATCATTAAACGGTACGTCCATCAGATCTTCTCCCAGCACTACCGAGCCACCATCGGGGTGGACTTCGCCCTCAAGGTGCTACAGTGGGACAATGACACCGTGATCCGCCTGCAGCTGTGGGACATAGCAGGTCAGTTAACCTTTAACCTAGTTTTACAGGCTTATTGTGCATCAGCTGGTTTCTTAAAACCTAATCTCTGCCTGTATTATAACTGGCATTATTCTCTATAGGAAAGAGAGAGAGTGTGTGTGTAAACAAAAACATTTTGTTTTGCCTTCAGCAGCTGTGAAAACCTTCAAAACCTTCACAGCTGCCTTAAGTTCTTAAAGCTGCTTCTGGAAATAAGCTTTTTAAATCAATGTGGGGCAGTTTCAGTAAAGTAGGAGCATGAGGGGGGGGGGGGGGGGGGCATCTCTAATTTATCAAGTAATTTCTCTTGTTTTCTGGCTGTGCAGTATGAAGTGGTTTCCCATACAATCTACACCTCACAAAGAGTCTGTTCCAGTGTCTGGAAACATGACAATACATTGACACTTTTCTAGTACTTATTTATTTTATTTTTAACGATTCAGTGAAACACATATGCACAGAGGGTGTTTTTGCAGCGGGAGATGTGAACTTCCCACTGACAGTGTGAGTCTGTCCACTGGATGCCTCGGTCCCTCCCTGTCATTTGAAGCCCGGTCGAGGAATGTGGATCTTGTGCCTGGCTGTGACTCAAGTGATCCCATGCTCATAATATAAGTCACATGGTGGCGGCTACTGTATAACAAGCGCGCGCACACACACACACACACACACACACACTGCACACCAACATTCACGCTCTCTATAGTTGTCACTGATGAACCGTCATACATTTAATTTCACAGACTTTGAAAAGCTGTCTCAACTTAAATATGTGTGTGTGTGTGTGTGTGTGTGTGTGTGTGTGTGTGTGTGTGTGTGTGTGTGTGTGTGTGTGTGTGTGTGTGTGTGTGTGTGTGTGTGTGTGTGTGTGTGTGTGTGTGTGTGTGTGTGTGTGTGTGTGTGTGTGTGTGTGTCTGATGGCTGTCTGTGCGTCCCAGGACAGGAGCGGTATGGGAACATGACTCGTGTCTATTACCGAGAGGCGGTGGGAGCAATGATGGTGTTTGACGTGACGAGGGCCTCCACCTTCGACGCCGTGCTCAAGTGGAAGGATGACCTGGACTCCAAGGTCAGGCATCTAAAGGCAATCCATCTCTGGTCCAATAGACAAGCTTTGTTCTGTAATGCTTAGAAGCAAACTATGCAACATTGGAGGTGGGCATTTTGATTGAAAGAAAGTGTGTTTCATGCACAATATTGGATTTTTTTTGCCGATATCCGATATACCATTATTGTAAAACTTAATCCGCTGATATCGATACCAATATACTTTTATATCATTTATTTTTTTCCAACACCAAATTGCAGATATAAAGTCTCTTCTGTAAAGGAATTGACATTTTATTATGCATACTCTTATCGTGCTGGCCCACCATGCAGACATAAAATACAAAGCTTAAAATTGTGTGATTTTATATTTTTGAATACAATATTTTTTATTTTGTGTAAACTAAGAAAAATACTTAAAGGAATACTTAAAGGAATACTTCACCCATACGGAACCAGCGTTCTATCATTATAAAATAACTATTATAATATAATGAATGAGGTTTTTCTTCCCTCAGTCTTCCCTTAGTCTTCCCTTGGCCCAGCTGTCCTGTTATTCCTGACCCTTACTGTGATGTCACAGTAAGGAAACTGTAGGGTTAGACAGTGAGACCATAAAACACTCTTTCTGCCTTTTCTCAGGCTAAGATGATCCGATTTAATTTTTTTTGCACATTTATACTAAATAAGATCTCCGAGTTCAATACACCTTCATATTCCAACCGGTGAAGTAGGCATTTAACTTTACAATATAAAAAACTCACTCGCTCAGCTGCAGGTTGACGTATTTGATGAGGCAGCAGTACATACATAGTTACATCTATCTGCTATTTTCCGATATCCGATATTTCAGTTTAAAGCCAATACCGATATCGTATTGATAATATCGTGTATCCCTAGGTCTGACACTTTCTGACATCGAGTTGGGAAGCTGTGTCCGACAATTTCTGTAGAAGTATCAAAATGCTCAAAAGAAGTTCTTCGTTCAACCTTTCATCCATGTGTAAAGGAAAAGGTATTTATTGCTGTTGCGACCGGCCAATCTCAAGACATGCACTTCTGCTGTCTTGAAAGGTGAGATGCAATAATCACAGAAATGGGCGAAGATGGCCCGCATTTTAGAACTATCATTCCTGCATGGCATGTTGTTGCACTTGTACATGGAAAAAGTGAAAGAAGTAGTTGTGTGAAAAGCTTCAGACCGAAGATTGCATACTTTCTGACTTCCACAGACCTGGCCTATCGTTACTTGTGGTGGCCGTGCATGTTTAAGGGTCAGTTTTAGCAAAATTACAGAAATAATGAGTCAAAAATTAGAAAATTTATTTATATAGCACAATTCAGACACAAGGCCAATAAAGGTGCTTTACAGAGGCAAGATTAAAATACATAATACACATTAGAAAAGTGAATGAACAGTAATAAAACATTAAAAAGCAAATTAATAGATAAATAAAAAATTACAGGTTAAAATTTAAACAGAAAGGTCTTCAGACTTGATTTAAAAGAGCTGAGAGTTGCAGCAGACCTCAAGTTTTCTGGGAGTTTTTTCCGGAGATTTGGTGCATAAAAACTAAAAGCTGCTTCTCCTTGTTTAGTCCTAACTCTGGGGACTGTAAGTAGACCTGTCCCAGACGACCTAAGGGCTCTGGACGGTTCATAACGTATCAGCAGATCAGTAATGTATTTTGGCCCTAGAACATTTAGGGCTTTATAAACCAACATTAATATTTTTAAATCAATTCTTTGAGTGACAGGAAGCCAGTCTAAAGACCTCAGAACTGGGGTAATGTGATCCACTTTTTTTGGTCCTATATTGAGGACTCGAGCAGCAGCGTTCTGATTTAGCTGAAGCTGTCTGATAGATTTTTTTGTAAGGCCTGCAAGGACACTGTTACAGTAGGCAGGTCTACTAAAGATAAATGCATGGACAAGTTTTCTTCTGAGACATAAGCCCTTTAATTCTTGATATGTTTTTAAGATGGTAGTAGGCTGACTTATTAATTGATTTAATGTGATTCTTGATATTCAAGTCTGAGTCTATGACAACACCAAGATTTCTGGCTTAGTGTGTGGTTTCTAACATAACAGATTTAAGCTGTGCGCTGACTTTTAATTGTTCATCTTTGGCACCAAAGACAATTACTTCAGTTTTGTCTTTGTTTAATTGAAGAACATTTTGTAACATCCAATCATTGATTTGTTCAATGCACTTACTCAGTGCTTGTATCAGACTATAGTCTTCTGGTGATATGGTTATGTACATTTGCGTGTCGTCTGCATAATTATGGTAACATAATTTGTTCTTGTTCATAATCTGAGCTTTTTCTTTTTTTACCTGGGCTCCCCTTGACTTTTGCCATTTTAATTGACTCTCAAGGACACATTTAATGACTTTGTCTGTACTTTTGTCTGTTTTGTATCCTGCCCCCAAGTTTAGATTGGTCAATTATCATACATATAACTAAAGATAAATAATATAAAAATATATTTTTACAACCATTTCTAGTACATTTAAAATCTAAGCAGCCTAAAATGTCAGTTACATGATATAATAGTATACTGTACATACCACCTTCATTTAACCCATCTTGCCTCTCTCTTAAGGTGACTCTGAACCATGGGAAGCCAGTTCCAGCTGTACTCTTGGCCAATAAGTCAGACCAGCTGGGATCCCAGCAGCCCAAACTGGACTCCTTCTGCAGGGAAAACGGCTTTGTTGGCTGGTTCGAGACCTCGGCAAAGGTACGAGAGAGGAGACGCTGTACACATCAGTTTAGGAGACGATAACTGCAGCTGTTTGAAGAAGTGAAAGCAGTGTAAATGAGGTAGTTTGAGGTGTTAGTAACATTGCAACAAATCATTTGACTTTGTGATTTTAATGCATATATATCCTGGGAATAGAAAATAAAATAGGGCTATTTAGGTTAACTCCCAAATGGAAAAATTCCATCTTCTCTATACATAATTTGCATATTCAGATTAAGTTTATAGTAAACTGTCTGAAAAAAAGCCATTGTTACAACAGAAGCATAAAGTATAAAGAGATTATTCTAAAAATGATCGTAGGGTGATTCAGTGCAGACGCTGAAAGTCAGGAAGTGTGCTTGCAGTGCTTTCACAAAGAATTTCTACAGTGTGGTGTGAAATAGCCTTCAGTTCTTTCCTGTCTTTCAAAGGCCGTCTAATGAGTCACACACCCAAGACACACCGGAGTGAAAGTCATAGTCAGTAGTGTAGTGAGTGAGTGAATACCAAGTCGAAAGATCAATTCGACACAATGGTGTCAACAGTATCAGACATCATTGCTTCTCATTAGATAGAAAATTGTCAGGAGAAAAAGTCAGTAAAGATAAAAGCACACTTTTCGATAACTGCTGTTTTACTTTGTGAGCGTTATAAGGGTGGCATTAGACACATGAGTGACACTTTATGCTTTACACATGAGTGACGCTTAAACTCAAACTGCAGCTGAGGCTCATGGGTGAAAAGTCAGAGGATCACTTAAAGGAGAAGTAAGTGATATTTTTTTTGTTCATATAAGTGTTAAATCACTCTATACAGCAATAACTTAAACAGTATGCGCAACTCATAAAGCAGGTGCCCCAGTCAATCAGCTTTGCAGTAATTGCCAGATAAAATTTTGCAAGTATCCCGCGCGTTTTTATCCAATCAGGAGACACAGCACTATGAAGAGGCGGGTCTCTGTGCACGTGAACGATGACTCGCTGTTCTTCATCGCGGAACTTTTTGAAAACGGCTGCACGTTCATGTGGTGGTGGCAAAGGGACAAGGGAAGGAACATGCATATCCTTTAATGGGTTGTTAAGATGTTTCAGCCTTGCCACTGTCATCCCTAGAGCAATCGCACAAATGTGGCTAAACGTGCACGATGTCTTCTTTTATTCCCTCCCTTTAGGAAAATACAAATATCGAGGAGGCGACGCGTTGCTTGGTGGAGCACATCCTGAACAACGAGGAGAGCCCGATAACAGAGCGAGATCCCGGCTCCCTTGTCCTGTCTGGGTACACTAACACTGCAAAGGAGCATCTTAACTGCTCTTCATGTGTGAAATAGTGACTCCTGACCAGTCACAGACACCCAGGAAGTAAACGGCTGTGAGGTCACGGCCACAGAGATAAGTTTGGCTCAGGGACTTGTGAAAAAAATCCCCTTTGTGTTCAAATCTTATCCCACGGTGATTAATGAAGAAAAAATTGAACACAGTTAGAGCTTTGAACCAATGTTCACTCTGCAGGCCAACATGATATGTGGCACACTTAAAGATAGGGTTTGGAGGCACATTTTGTTTGGATTGGTGTGCTAACTTTTTTATTTTATTCCATTCTTACATTCAAGGTTATGATTTATATCTTAAACTGTCAGGTTTGTTTGTATCATCTTTTTTTTGCCACATAAATTGTTAAAAAAAATCTTTTAGAGGTATGATGCCTTCTTGCTGCATTCTTTGCACGTTTCCTGATGGTTAATCAGGCTGATTTTAAGTCAGTGCACAAGAGTTGGTCAAATTATGTGTTTTAGAGAGATGCAAACAGCAAAAACTGCAAATGCTGAAAATGTCCTAAATGTCATGCTTATTGTGGAGCTACTATGAAGGCCTGCAATGCAGTTAAAACATATATAATAATAATTCATCAAAATGTAATAATTTGTTGTGTTTGAGACAAAACAGAATGACTATCAGCAGCCTGTGTGGACTGTATAAAGACAGAGTTTTGTTCAGTAGTGTAACACATGAGCAGTGATGTGACGGTGTGCTGGCCTTCATGAGATGTTGGATGTAGGCCGGAATTTTAGGACATGTTTGGTGAAAAGCTAGATGAAAAGATCAATGCTCTTAAGGCTATAGCCTGGATTAAATAAACAAGTATGACGTATTAATTATTGGGAGGAGCTGGAATGTGGATTATGTACCTTTTTGAGAAAACCAAGCTAGTTGTTCTCGATGTCAAACAAAATGATTGTTCATTGAATCCCTGTTTTTGGAAACGTTGTAATTCCAGTGGGTCTTAACTGAGCATAAAATGAGCATATGACTGATCTGACTGATCTAATGGACAGTTGACAGTGTCAAACAATTAACTATCCTCCTATCTGTCATTGCACATCTATCTGATGAAGATAACAGCCCTATTTCTTTGCTGATAGGATGTGAGATTAATCCCTTTATGCAACAGTCATACTCAGTAATCCTGTGAATTTGTAATCGACCTGCTTATGTGTAGAGACATTTTCTTTCACACTGGAACCTGAACTAAAAATCTTGCATACTAAGAAATAAAGCGCACACATATCCTTTGCAGTAGTGGAGGTGAGTGAGTTCAGCAGATATGACCAGTGAATGGATTTTTAATTGAGTGCATAAAACCTTAAGACACACAAGGTCGTAAACCATTTCATGACTTGTGTGGTCCTTCCAGTATACTGCTGTAGCTTCTCCTTCTGGTTAAGCACTCATTTCCATTTCATTATGTGTCTGTAGTTTCCGTCCATAATCGTTGACATTTCACCCTCTCAAAATGCTGATGTTTTACTCTACATGTGAATAGCAGAGCTGAATCCCTGTCAAACTATTCCCTCCATCGTTGTTACGAGGCATTTTCTTCAACCCTAAAATCAATTTCTTTGCCAGTCAACAACATAGTATGCGCTGCTCGTCAGCGTGGCAGTGACAGAACAGACGCCTTTTGTTGAATCTGCCTCGAGTGCTCTTTGAAATTCCATGTTTTCAAATTAGGCCTCTGCTTTATATTTTCACTTGACTCCCTTTGATGTGTAATAGCCTGGCCTTGTAATGCAACATATTTGCAACTTGCGTTCTCTGTGGACCATACTAGATGCAATAAAAAAAATATATATATTTGTGGTGCAGTGTCGTGGGGTGGGTAGTATTTGTTTAAGCGGCAATCATTCACTCAGGAATGTTGGGTGAATCAAAAAGACATGTCACGTTTCTATCAGCTCCAGACACCGTGTTTCACCTTTTTGAAAAACAATGAATTGATTATTCTGATTAAACTATGTATGTATTAATTTATTTCAGCCTCTCATTTATGAGAATTTGCTGCTTTTCTTTGATTGAATAGGTTGCTAACTGAATAAGTTATTTATTCAGCCCCAGTCTGCATTAGGACACACTGGAGTAACGGAAATAAGCATCAGTTTCCCTACAAGGTCCAGAATGCAATTTAAAAACACTTACTGCTGCTCCGATGGTATTTCCAGAATCCACAAGGACTTTTCTTACCATCTGGATGGAGAAAGGGTCCATATGCCTAATGATAAAAAAAAGATGTTAACCTGTTTCCCAAGTTGCATGTTGGGAAATGGCCTGAGAATCCTTTCTTTTTCTTTTAATCATGCAAAGAGAGTATTTTCCCCATCCAGATGGTTAGAAGAAACTTTGAACTGCTGTGAGTGTTGTGTAGATAAACCAATGATTACCCCTGTGACCTGAATGCTGTGCAGGTTATGTTTGTGTGATATTTGGTTTGATTTTTTTAATCCATATTAATCCAGTTATATTTTTCTGTAATAAAAAAACATGGTTGCTATAGGAAAACCCCACATACCTTTTAAGTTTAAACCCACCTTTTCAGACGTTGGTCTTTAAAGTAAAGCAGGAACCATCGCTGAATGCTGTCTGATGGCATCTGCTTAACCATGAAATGTCATTTAGACACATACTGGGAATGTTGTTGGAAGTAATTGAATCAAAGTGGAACAGTCCTGGAAAATTGCTTTAAGGCAAACAGACCATATGGGGACCCTGGCAGGAATGTTGTAGGCTGGGTTTGTAGGGATTTTATGATAGTATATCATAATAAAACACCTGATGGCAAAACTATGCTGTCAGGAACACTTAAGTCATATATTGGGAAATTTGTTTCTATTATGTCATAAAAATAAACACTATAAAGTTGCTCTCAGCAGAGCCACCACATAGGCCTGCACATTTACAGACACTTTGAAGCGTAAGCATGGCACATGAAACATCTTATGAATGATATATCATGCTGGATTTTCCATTCGTGTCTGCATTTCATTGGACAGCAGGTAATCAGGGAGTTTGCACATCACACTCTTGGGCCCCTCCAAATGCATCGAGGTGAGGAACCAGCTGATGCCACAGTATATCCTCGCCCTGTACCCGGGGGCAGCCTTCTGCTTTAAGATGCCCTCCCCCGGCCCCAAGAAGTAGCCCAATCGCCCTCCTTTCCCAGTCACCTGATTCGTGTACTGCCATTTTATACACAAGTTTGAGTAAAATAAATAAAAAAATAAAGATATTGGCCTATCGGAAACCCCAACACAGAAATACACCCTTTCTGTAAGAAGCTTTGAAAAAAAGGGAAAATAGGAAAAAAGGAAAAAAAAAAAAATCAAAGCGGCTGAGGTTGGATGCAGCCAGTGCGAGGTGCTGTGTGGATCAAAGAGGTGTTTGCCGTCGGATCTGTGCGTATACATTTAGGAGAGGAACCTGGCGAAGAAGAGGGCAACAAGATAGGAGAAAGGACAATGCTGTTTTATATCGTCTTTGGAGAGAGAGAAAAAAAACCAAGTCTTCGGTCGTAGCCTAGAGGATGCCGCATAGATTTAATAGCATAATAGTCACGGCTAGTCTTTTTGATCATTTCCATCGTTATTTTGGATTCAGCCCTCGTACAGGGACATCTCGTCCGACCTCGGCAGCGGGTATTTCAGGGATACATTACAGCTTACTGTACATGTGTCTTATACCATAAGGCCTACACTAAGCTGCTTTTGATGTTCTGATAGGCTAGGCCTACTTTGATTTATTTATTTAAATCCGTTCTTAGAACAAATATCGTGCGGCTCATCCGGATGCTTTCGACTGCATAACCTATTAAACGACTTCCCTGGATGTGACTGTCTTATATGCACTTGGCCGCCGCATGAATTCTCTCACCGGATCCTCGCCGGTGTACGCTGCTGCTGCTATCCCCCAACCCCCCCTCCTCTTGCTCCTGCTCAGACGGCCGATCATCGCAGAGGGCACTACCCTCCTCCTCCTCCTCCTCCTCCTCCTCTCTGCTGCTAAAGACATTTTGATCAGCGTCCTCCCCGGTTACCCCCGCCCGGACTCCAGCACCATCACCCCGCCGCCTGCATCCTCGTCCACTGCCACCACCGGCACCACCAGCACCTGCTCTTTCTCCTCAACATGTCGGGACAGTCTTTGACGGACAGGATCGCCGCCGCGCAGCACAGCATGACCGGCTCTGCCATCAGCAAAGCCGTGTGCAAGGCCACGACGCACGAAGTCAGCGGACCCAAGAAGAAACACCTTGACTGTAGGTTGCATACAATCAATACGACTGCTTACTGTATTAGATAGATAGCCTAGATAGCCTGCATGCAGCAACCCATACCAGCATCCTCACAAAGGACAGCTTGTATAAACAGCATCTATTAGGCTACCCCCCCCCCTACCCCCTCTCACCAACCTTTTCCTCTCTCTCTTTCTTTCTCTCTATCTCATCCGGCCCGGTTATGTTTGCAGCCTCTTTAATTGAGGCACCATTACATTCCCTTAGATACAAATGTGATTTTACGCAGCAAATGTTTAAGCATCCTCTGCAATGTGCCGGGACATTTTTAAATGCGAGCAGTAATGTCTGATTCAAGGCGATGGGGCAATCAGCCAGGTGCCATCTGCGTGCCCGCGTCATCCAGGGGAAATAGGCCACTCTGCTACGGGCTAATCATATTGCAACCAGCCGCTATACAATGTTGCATAGGCCTATCCATTATTAACGCCACTGTCAGCGGCGGCGCTGCATCCTCTGGAGACACTTCAGAGGAGATAGCCTACAGAGCGTGTGCGTTATCCTCAGCCTAACATTTTGTTCTCCAACATGTCCATTGCTTCGCGTTCAAGTTCACAGTCAGCGTCCTCTGCTGCATTATTATCATTAATGAATGTGTTGTCGCTGTCAGTCCCGGGGTGCACACCGAGTTTGTACACTGTGTGAGGCTTCCGCCGGTGGTGTTAAGAAATGAGTCGTTTGAACAGAGCAATTATGTTGTCAGTGTAGGTTCTTTTATCTCCACATTGTGGCTAATTACCCCGTGTGTGTGTGTGTGTGTGTGTGTGTGTGTGTGTGTGTGTGTGTGTGTGTGTGTGTGTGTGTGTGTGTGTGTGTGTGTGTGCTTGCAAACTGCAGCAATTATGCACAAGCAGGTGATGCAAGAGGAGTCCTCACATGTATATTTCACTAGTGGCTTTTCGGCCTAACTATAATTACTTGACATGATCGATGGAGAGCTTGGGTGATCAATGGACTCGGACTCACAGGAGGTCAGTCCAACAGTTGGAAAAGACAGACAGAGACATATAGACAGACATACAGAAATACAGACGGACAGACAAAGACAAGAGAGGTTGAGTTGTTTGCAAAGATGGCTAATTCAGTCTTAGGGAGAAACAACAATAAGGGGCAAGGTTGCAAACAGCCCGCCCGAGAGTCACTCATCCAGCTACACACTCAAACCAGTCAGCCGGCAAGTTTGGCAGTGGATCAATCGGTCAGTCATGTGCACAGCAGAGGTGACACTGGGATCTCTGGGCTCTCATTGAAAGACACACTAAATTAGCACCTTATTATTCTACAAAGGCCACTAAAGCAGAAGAAAACCCAGTGAGAGTGAACTTTGTAAATGCACTTTTGCTGAAAAAGTCCTTTTGCGACTCTTGAATCACAATGTTGTGTAATAACAGCTGCGTTGATTCCCCTTATCCCAATGGTGACTTCCATTAAAAAGCAAATCATTTAGGATTTCACTATTGCAGCCACTTTAAAAAATAAAAATAAAAATCAACATTTTGACAATGACTGTGATCCCATTTTTAGTTTCTACAGAAAAACAAGCTGATTGATGACTGAAGAACATAATACTCAGTTAGGGAATCATTTATTTGTTGTTGTATTCACTACCGGCCCTGCAGTCATTAAACGGTAGCAGGTCGTCCACCTTCAGGGCCCGCCACGAGTCCGGAGTCTCTCAGAAACTAGTAAACGTCATGGAACTCAAGGTTGTAGAGTAGATAGTCCAAAAATAGAAGCGGAGAATTTACATGACAAATTTCCAATCCGCCAAATGGATTATAAAAAAGGTTTATGCCAGCCAGCGCTCTCAAGGACAATGAAGTTTCTCTCAGAGTGGATCCGTTTTTTCTTTCTGGTGGAGGCCGATACTTGAGGCGTTTTCCCTCTCTGATCCAGCTCGTATTCTCATCATTAGTGGGATAAAACAGCTCAGAAACTGTTGCCCTAGCCTCAATACAACCCTCTGCAAGCAGCTGGAATTGATTTTTTTTTAAGCTGAATGAATGTTTTTGTGCTTTAGCCATTCGGTTGCAGCTGTTCTAATAGACACATCTAGATTTTTTTTTAACAATACAACACCTTCTATTTCCTGCTAGAGGGGCCCCTTTGCTCAACCCAGGACATGATAAAGGCTTAACATACAGTACGACTCTGGAATATATGTTGAGTGCAGAGATTGCACTTTTAGGGTTAAGGGAAAGACGCATGAAGGAGATGCGTGTTGTGTGGATCTAATCCCTTGGTGGAGATATGTGTGCAAAGAATACAAAGGGAATAAGGAAATGGTCGAGGGCACTTCTACGAGTCGGATGTTATGTACAAGGTCAACCTCAGTTCGCAGAGTTCAGGCGTGTCTGACCCACGCTGTCTCTGACCACCATTGGGTTTGAGAGTGCATGTTTTCTCATTCAACCGGCCTGCTTTAACAGGGCCGTAAAAAGTGACAGACATTTGGTATGTACTTTGAGGTAATGGAAGAGTGCATAAAAGCCCTCAGCAGGACTGACACAAGCAAATGGAACACAATCAATGTGGGTTACAAAATAGGCTTAAGAAAAAAGAGGTTGTTAGCAGCACACACAAGATGCTTGTCAGTGGGGGTTTAACATAGGCTCGGTTTTCTTCTGTTTCTCCACCTGGGCCGGGATTCTGTCTGATTATAATAGACCTACAGTATTATATTATTGATCCGTACTTGACAGACACATTGGAAAGAAAAGATGAACAGCTGTGCCATTTTTTCTTGTCTTCAAATGCATCGCACGATAAATCAAATGCAATTTGGGACTGGTTGAAGCTATTCGGATGGAGCAAACCCAGATCCTATCTTCCTCTTTTTCTTATTTGTTATAGTGTCATGACCTTGACAGACTGGTTGGTGACATAAGCGGTCAATGTTTATTATTTACACCCCCCATAGCATGATGAGCATGACAGACGGAGTAATGGGATTTAGCTTTCACTAGGCAATATTCTGCATGGCTGAGATAGTAGAGAGTGGCGAGCGAAACCTGATTTATCACACGCACAATTGCAATGGGACAAAAAAATGATCTTCGGCCCCTGAACGCATCGTCAGTTGTGTTATTCAGCATATTAATGTTTTGGCTGTGTGTCATTATGACTGCAATAGTCATGTAGACATTTGCAAATATCAACTAAATGTGTTAAGAATAACCATGGGCCTTTTGCTCGTTGTTACCCACATTTTCTTTGGTCTTTTCAGCCAAATGAGGTTGGAAATAAGCTGCAGTGACAACATAATAACACATATACAATACACAGACACAGACACTTTTAAATTTCAATGCAATTTCAGATGCTGGAAATAACACCACTCCCTGCAGTCACACATAACCTACTTTAAAACACCTTGTTTTATATTCGATCCTAACTATAATACAAGGTTTGAAATGAACTGTTATTATGATTATTTTAATGTTTGTGCGCCAATGTCCTAAATCTTATTTGTAATTGTGTTATTATGGATGTACATTATTTGCTACGTGGACTGCGGGTTATCAATAATCCCATTTGGCAATCATACAGTCGATACTTCATCACATCCCTCTGGCTATCTACACTGCCACATGTTGATGATTAAATCCTATAGCTGATGTATTATATCACCCAGAGGAATACACAGAGATGTGGCCCTGGCATGGACATATTAGTCTGAACTAGCTCTATTAATTTGGTTCATTGCATTCAAGGATGAGTGCTTTTTCAGTACTCTGTGAAAATAAAAATATTAACTTTAAAGCTATGCAAGTGGCTCTATGAGACTGTGTTTAAACATATAGCTTTGTGCTAAATACGTACACATAAGCATGCTAACACACTCACAGTGACAGTGCTTACATGAAGACCATTCAGTCGTCTAGTGTTAAAGACAGACAGCTAACAACGTCCTTTAAAGACATATGAAATGAGGCTGTTTTTTTATATATATTTTTTAATATTTTTAAATAACAGAAAACAAATAATCACATAAATACTTTCAGCATTTATTCACTGACGTGTTTAAACTAACTGAAACAATAAATTAAAGCAAATATGCAAAAAACTGCAGCTACTCAATTTTAACTGCCTGTTAGCTCGTAATTAGTGGAATGTTAGCATTCAACAATTCTCAATGAAAATGAAATCTGCATAAATTCACAGAAGTCAACTTTACATTTGTTTTACTGACTAATATAATTATTGTACAGCACTTACATACATATCTAATATTGTCTTTACCAAGGAAGTACAAATGTAGTATTTTTCCACATACTGTATGTCACACTATGCTAACTGAGACCAATACATGCTAATGTTCAGCTCGTATAATGTTTCACTATGTAACTATATATACAGGCAACATGTGTTGGTCATCCATCAAATCGTAGTTGGGAAATGTTCAGTCCTAAAATTGCCAGAACTGTTTTGCATTTTGGTGCGTTTGTTAACTTTTGACAGGAGACATTAATTAGTCTGAATCAATATGGTCCAATTAATTATCGAGCCAGAAGGAAATTCACAAACAAACCATTAACGATGTTTAAAGCATTATTGGACGCTACCAGTTTTTGATATTAAGGCCGAGATATAATGAGGAAAGGGGACGCAAAATACAAATTCTTTATTATAAAAAATCAATACTGAGGGTTGTAGCCATTTTTATGCACTTCATAGTTTAAGTCAGATTTATAGCAGTCAAGTAGGCCTATATCTCTGTCATTCATAATCATCTGTTTTGCCCGTTAGCATTGCTGGATACTTTAATCCAAAATGTGTCGATTTTGGGAAAATTTGATGTGTTTGTATTGTTTTGGGCCAAATGATGTGGTTTTTCTGTCGAGTGATGAAATAACGAGTTAATTAATGAGTAAATGAAGACTAGAATCAATATTGTTACAGTACAGTTGAGGTTTTTCATATTAAAAAATAACTAGGATTGGAGCATTAGCTGCAGTGAATTGTGGATGCTCCTGGTGCCTTTGACATGAATTTAACATGTAACTGTGGGTATCGACTGAGAATACTTTGGTATCCAAGGCTTTGGCAGGCGAGGTAAAAAAAATAATCACAGCGCCTACAAATAAACCTTGATAACCTGTGATCCAGTGGAAGAAGCAGACCAAGGGTTTGCCTGGGAAGCCAGGCCTCTTGAGGTTTTGCTCTCAGTACCTCAGCGCTCACAGTCAATGCAAAGGCCTTTTTTCAATTAGTTCCTTCGCTTGTCTGAGGTGCTGCTTTTGTTGCCTGTTCTTTACTGTGCGTCGCTCATCTCTACAATTAAAGTCAAATATCGTCTTGTGTCATGATGTTTAGGTTTTAAACACATTAGAGTCAATGTTCACTGTAAAACAACAATACAAAATATTACTTGTCATTGCTGTAGCTGAATAACTTCATATCTATGTATTTGAAGAATATACAGTATACAATACATAAGGACACTTAAGAATAAGAATATTTCTGGCATTTAAATCTTAGTTCTTAGACTAAGAGTCAGTTAATCTCTGAGATTAAACTGAAATGCTGAACATACTTCACATTTTGATCTTAAACCGAAAAAATCCTTGAAGACTTTGGTGCATTGTTCCACCAAACTGACCTCCTTGTACATGTTTAGGGCATATGGTTGTGGATACAAAATTTAAAACATGCGAGGTCAGGAGGACAGATTTGACCTATCACATATGCTCTGTAAGAAAACGTATTACTCATAAATTGACATTTTTTTTAAAATTATGTATTCATTGAGTTAGTTGTGGTAGAATAAGATTGACCTCGTAATGTAACTTCCCATCTTCTGAGTGGAATTTTTATTGGCGTTTGAGTGGAGTATGTAGGTAGTGCCGTTGAATTGCAGCGACCAAATAGATTTTGCAATACGGTAGCACTGGTTCTAATTCATCTGCTTATACAGTCTTTCTATTATTAAATAATCATTTGTTCATTGATTTGTTTGCTGATATAGAGCGAGTCAAAAGTAATGCACGGGTCGATACGAGTGCATTCATCCTGGATGTTCACTCATTCCATTGATTTTTAATAACTCAACCTGTGAGTTCTCTAAGGTTATAAATTAGGATTTTGACAAGTGGTGCTTTTATTCACAGTGACTCCAAGTGAGTGAACGGGAAAGGGTTAGACTTGTCAAAGGACAGTCAAACCTGCATCTTTACCATTTTGCCACCCATTAATTATCTTTTACCGTTTACTCAGTTTGTTCAGATGTATTAATGTATTTTGTTTGTCTGTGTGTGTCCTCCAGACCTGATCCACTGCACCAATGAGCTCAACGTCAGCATCCCCCACCTGGCAGACACCCTGCTGGAGCGCACAGCCAGTAACAGCTGGATAGTGGTTTTCAAAGCGCTCATCACCACACATCACCTCATGATGTATGGCAACGAGGTGAGCTCAACATTTAGAGAAGGCAAAAATGATATATTTTTTAAAAATGTCTTCTTGACATTACGTGCTTGTTTGAATGAGGTCTAAAGACATTTTGAAGTCACAGAAGCTTTTTTTTTTTTTTTAAAGCGAGATAATTGAAAGCATGTTCACTGATGTATAGTGAGTTGAAAGTCACTCAAAGTTTTTTTCCTGGAAATCGGAAAAAAACCAAGACATAACCGTGTTAAAAATATGAATGAAACGTAAAATAGCGGTGTTCTTTCTCATAATCAGAATATCATGCTATTGATTGCTATGTTGTCAATAAATCAATCAATCTTGTTTGAAGGTACAGTTAATATGAAGGCAGCATACTGAGTCCTGGGTACCTGTATTCAACAAAATGTTTCTACTTTATTAGATTTATTTATTTCATTGACTAAATGATTGGTCTATTGCTGCGGAAAACATTTGACAGATTGATCAGTATAACATAATCACGAGTGGCTAGGTGACAAACTATAACCGTATCATCAGAGCAGTGCCCACCGCAGTTAATGACATTACCTGCACAATCTCAGGCTCCCACACAAACGAACACCATGGCGAGAGTAACCGTTATGTATGTTCATCTGTGAGGCTAGCTCCTGCTGTTGATCATTTGACATTTTGCTCTCCAGGTTGTAGCAATTTTTTCTCCCACTCTCGCAGCGAGTTCCTTTTGAAGCTTTATCTGCCACGTGTCCAACAAGGACAGATGAAGTATCCCGCTGACATTTTGACGGCTAACAGGACAACATCAAACTCACCACAGCGGCTCACACTGCAAGAGCAACAACCTAAACATCAAACATGACGTTAAATGTTGAATCTCACTCAGACTAGAGCGAGAGAGAGACGCTGCGGCAGTGATTACCCAAGCACCATGACCCTCTCAAAGTATTTCAACTACAGAGCCGTTTGCAACACGAGCAGTGACATGATGTTTTTGAAATATTGTAAAGTATGACAGTAAAACCGTGAGCTGCATGAATTGGCACCTTTTCTTCTGTAACTTAATGTATTTGTTAATAAATCAGAATGCTGTTATAGGATCATTGTAGACTATAAACCAATGGGACCTAATTTTAAAGAGGGAAGGCTCTTTTAAATTGGTAGTAGGGGAGGGTTCTGAATGTTTTTAATTGCTCAGATGTTTTGTCAATGCTCGTGCAAGATGAGCCAAAATTTGTGTGAGCAGCCGGAGTCAACGCTCAAATTAAATAGGGCCAACTTGGCAACCAAGAACAATAATAACATATTAAAAAGATGCATCAGTTGTTATGGTTTCTACGACAGAAATGTTGCAACACTGGGGTCTTCCAGCTGCTGCTTTATGAATATTCATATATTTTCGTCATGCTTCTCTGGCTGCTACTGGGGAATGTGATCTACTATTTTACTAGCTGCTGTAAAGTTTCCACGTCACAACTTTGAGTCAACAAACTCTTCCTCTGCAGAATTGCTTGTAAAGCTGCAACTCCTGCCGAGAAATTAACTCTTCACTTTGCTATTGTGTCAGGGAACAGCATCTGATAAGTCACTAACTCTTTCCACCCTGTCCCTTTTTTTCCATCAGAGATTGATGCAGTACCTTGCCTCCAGAAACACACTCTTCAACCTCAACAACTTTCTAGATAAGGCTGCACTACAAGGTGATTTAATGCCATTTGGCTAACTCAGCAGTGGTATACTAATAAAATTACTTTATGTTGGACTCCTTGGCTCTGTATACCTCTATCAATAAGTCCATTCCAGAGGTATTTTTTCAAAGGTAAACTGCGGTCAGGGATTGAAATATGTCTGATTGTTACCGAAAATAGACACATACAGTATGCTCAGTGACTAAAGTAAAGAAATTAATAAATACATAAGTGTAAAGGTAAGATGGTGCGAGTGCCTATTTGACACATCAGAGAAAAGCAGATTGCTAGGGAGAAGTTAGTCCATTTCATATGAAAGGGATTATACCTTCTTAACCTGGTTTGAAATTAGGCCAAGTTGAATGGTCTCTAACTGCAGCGCCCTCTCTCTGCCTCCCCCAGGATATAACATGTCAACTTTCATCAGACGCTACAGCCGCTACCTGAATGAAAAAGCAATGTCATACAGACTAGCAGCGGTGGACTTCACCAAGATGAAGAGAGGGTAACAAACTCAACACACACTATTGACAATACATGTCACCCAGACAGCATTAGGGGCTTTTTAACCAAAAAAAGGAGATGGGAATAGTATTTTCTACTTTTCAGCAAGACAGTTGTATACAATGTCTTTTTTTTAAAGCTCCACTTCAACTCTTTTCGAAATTGAGGCTATGCTATTTTTGAATAGAAATGCAGAATATAGAATAGAATTTGAAATGCTAAAAAAAAAATGCTAAATGCCAAATTACAAGTAGAAAATAGTCACAAAGTCTAGAAAGTGAAACGACTCAGAATGTCAAACTTTAATCTTTTTTAGCTATCAATTTAGCAGTTAACGTTAGCTACCATTGGATTGGATTGGATTGGATTGGATTTACTTTATTGATCCCCAATGGGGAAACTGGTTTGCTACAGTAGTCTGTACAAGATTGAACATACAATACAACACAGGAATATAATAACAACATAAAACAAGCATGAGCCCGTCATACCACAAAGAATCAAGGCTGTAGTGGATAAATCCCTGAGTGTAATGAACTGAACCCCTCTTTTAAGTTCTAAAAGTTATTTCCGTGTGTTGCATGCCTGTTTGTGTGCACGTGTTGTTGTTTGTTACCAGGGCTGAGGGCGTGATGCGCACCATGAACACAGAGAAGCTGATTAAGACTCTGCCCAACATTCAGAACCAGCTGGATGCACTGCTGGATTTCCAGGTAAACATCTCACTTACACAGGACTTGCATACAAATAAAAAAAGAACAAGTGTAGTAAGTGTGTTTCTTCTTTCCTGCAGCCTAACTCCAATGAGCTGACCAACGGGGTGATCAACACAGCCTTCATGTTGCTGTTTAAAGACTCCATACGGCTGTTTGCCGCTTACAACGAGGGGACAATCAACATGCTGGGTAAAACCACCAAACACTCTTTACAATTTACTCAGTAATCTGCCTATGATGTCGACACCAAAAGACTCGGACTCTGCTCAATCCTTCTTTAAAGGGAAATCAATTTGAATGCCTCTCACATTCTTATTAAAGACTATAAAGATCACTTTATTTTCTTTCATCCACTATTAAGCCAGTGAGGAATCATGGGCTTAGAACAGATGGTTTAAATTTCATTAAAGTATTCATTACATAATTGACCTTAATTGAGGTGCTTCAGCAGTGGTTATATCCTAACTGGGACTATGTGTGTGGAATTTTTTATTTTTTTTGATTGCGTACACTTTCAGTTTCTAACATTCTCATCTAGCACCTGAAGGGCCTCACATTAATCAAAATGAAGTATTTAAGAGTATTTTTTTCTTCTCATTTGTGAATAAATTGTTGATCTCATGCTGATTTCCCTATTCTGATATACAGAGAAATACTTTGACATGAAGAAGAACCAGTGCAAAGAAGCTCTGGAGATCTACAAGACTTTCCTCAACAGGATGACCAAACTGTCCGAGTTTCTCAAAGTGGCTGAGGTAACGTCTGTTGTCCTGCACACAGCTGAGCGCCGCTGGAGATGACGAGAATATCTGTCTGGAGCCAATCTCGACGGCGTCCTCTCTTTCTCCTTTAAACACCTCTCTGTATTATTTAACTAAAAAAAAAAATCTGTTTTATCAGACGAATTTGAACCTGAAAAGATGATAAAGTAATCCACATTAACCTGTTGAGATTCGCTCCAGACGTCTGGCACCCTTGGGATCTGATTTACGGTCATTTTTTTTTCTAGAAAAACCTAAAACAGACCGTAGATCAGCGTCCATGGGTTTCTTCTCCTTAATCTTCCAAGTTTTTTGTTTTATTGGTTTGCTTCTAGATTTTCTCCTGTTTCTGTCCTTCTCTTGCCCTGACTTGTGGTGGGGGTCTCACTCCACGACAGTGACTAATGGCTGAGTCTTATCAGAGAGCCACTCATGTAGAACTTCCAGTTGAGGGACCCCTCGCGTGCTGCCTGTTCACATGCCTGCACTGCATGCCCTAGCAAGCTGTTTTTCTATCACTATCTCCTGTCTCCTTCTTTATTTTTATTTTACTCCCCTTCTCTGGAAAAAATATATTTCTAATGGCTGGTTATCCAGCCCTTGCTAGGCGTCATGGTAAACATAAACAGTTTGATTATCACCCTGTAGAATGTGTAGCATTATCCCGTGCGCCATCTTTCAAAGGCTTTCTCTCTTGCTTGGTTTCGTTCCCATTTGGCAGAAGGTTTGGGGTGCAGCCGCTCGATCCAAAGACGAAAACAAAAAAACTGAAAAACAACAGACTAACGTTGACTTTACGAACCCATTCATTTTACCTGTCTAACAAAATGTGTGTTTGTCTGTTTGTGTGTCATCTGTGCCCCTCCCTTGTCCCTCTGTTCAAAGTCAACATTAGTTGTAGTGTCTTCCTTTTGGATGTTTTCTTACCTCACAGTCACGTGACCTGTTGTCTGCCCTCTCTGCCATGCCTGTTTCCATCAGTCGGTGTGCTCAGCATCCATTTCAAATCAGATCTCAGTGTGTGTGTGTGTGTGTACATATAAGTGTGTCAGTCCATATACTGTGTATATATCTATAAATATATACTATATAGGTGTTTGTAAGCGTGTGCATGCGCCCTCCTCCCCTACTCCTCTGTTGTCTTTTATTTGTTTTTTTCGTTTCCAGCCACTGCATGAAGTAATGAATGCTTGGGTTTGATTCTTCTTTCTTCCTCCTCCTCCTCTTCCTCCTTCACACGCCTCTTCCCTTTTTTTACTCTGTTGTTTTTTTTTGGTTATTTTTATTATTACATTTGGTTTATATTTTATTTTGCCTCCCCCCCTCACCCTCCCCTCCCTCCTTTTTTGTGACACAGCGAGTTGGGATAGATCAGGGCGACAGCCCCGATCTCACACAGGTCAGTCTACATCTCATCTCAATCAGTCAATCAATACGTCAGTCAACCAGTATTTAAATCCGTCAAGTCAATCCCATAATGCTTCATTCTAAACGCTCCCGTTCCCTACTCACCCTACAGACCTGCCCACACTGCAGCTGCCCCGTCCTCTCTTCTTCACTCTCCTTAACTCCTTCCCCTTTTTTCTCCTTTTCTCTCTGAAACAGAGTCTAAAATAACAATAAAATTAAGACCTGCAATTAGCCTTGAAGCACATTTTTGATAAACATTAGAGCAGGAATTTACTTTTTTTTTATCTGAGTCTTGCAGAACAAATTTAAGGTAAGATTTTGAGAGCAGCATTTACTGCAGCTGATTTACCAAAGTTTTTTTAACCTCTTTTTGCACATTTCTATTTTAGATGCCCCACCGGGTCTTAGTATGAAGTCTGAATTTTCACAGTGTAAATATCATTCGAAGGCTTATCATACAAATAAGTCGAACACAGCTTTGTGAAATAGTTTTTTTGCCCATATAAGCAAAGTTCAAATCATTTTCCCGAGAGAGATTATGTCTCTTTTGCGCTAGCTGTGGGGAGAGAAGCGAATGGTTTTATTAAATAGGTTTCTGCAAATATGACTTGGATAGGAGTACATAATGCCATCATAAGTACTGCATATCAGGCCAAAGGCCTCAAATGCACCTTATCCTTTTCAGTGGACAATTTATTGGATTTACAATGTGACCAAAACCAGGTAACCAACTGAAAAGGGCTGACTTTTTCAAATGAACTTCATGTCTGTAGTGCTTATGAAGACCTTATATGCCCGTATTCAACAACATAGTGACCCATGCCTATACTGAGCTCTAGATATGTGTCTGTTTTACTTTTTAAACCTTTAGCATATTCTAGATTTCTCTGACGAAGGATATCCAGATTTCGCATTTTTACTCTCTTTCCCACTTAAAATAAGTATATGAGAAATCTTTTCTTTGCTTGTTGTGTTTGCATTGTGTCCTCTGGTGCGGAAATGTAAGGCTCTAGATGAAAACCGTGGTATCACATGTGGTCCAAATGAACCCATCCATCCTTCTCATTTTTCCAATAAAGAGTGCTGGCAAGCTGCTCAATGTGTATACCTGGTTTTCACCAGACGTTTACATTTCTCAGAGTTAACTTCCTTGGCTTCCAGTGGGATGAGAATTTGTCACTAAGCATTGTTTACTTGCTGCCTGATTTCCAAACTAAAATGAATGAAAAATACGTTCATTTGACTTTTTTCAATCTAACAAGGAACCCAACAGTTAACTCTATATTTTTTTAGACTGTGATTTTCTTTTCGTATATGTGTGCGTAGGTGTGTGTGTGTGTGTATGTGTGTGTGTTTCTGAGAGTGTTTGTGCACTGCTGGCCTCTGCATGGGCTCTTCAGACGATTCAGAGATGTGTTTGTTGTGTTTCTACTCCGGAGCCCCCTGCAGTGACGATTGCTCTGCTGGCTCCTGACCTCTCAGTCCCCCACCCCCCGTGGACTCGCTTGCATGATCCAAGGCTGATAGTGTGCATGCTGGTCAACCAAACCTGATGAAACCAAATGCAAAAAAACAATGAAAAAACAAAGAGCTGCCGTAGAGTAGATAATGAGTCTGAGGATAATATCTCAATTTTTTGCTGCTGCTTGGTGTGTGTGCGTGTGCGTGTGTGTGTGTGTGTGTGTGTGTGTGTGTGTGTGTGTGTGTGTGTGTGTGTGTGTGTGTGTGTGTGTGTGTGTGATGAGGAGGTGAGGAGATGGGAGTGAGCGAAAGCAGTGTGTCCTATTTTGTCCACTCGGCTGATTAGAATAATGTAGTTGCGTCAACCCTCCCTACCCCCAAATTTACCCCCCTCCCCTCCCCTCAGGCCCCCAGCTCTCTCCTGGAGGCCCTGGAGCAGCATCTAGCCTCTCTGGATGGCAGGAAGCTCAAGGACCTCTCCATCGCCAGCAGGTACCATCAGATCACAAAGAAGCTCCCTTAGATCTGATGCTGCAGCCACTTAATACTACTACAACTACTGTCCCTACTGTTGCTACACATAGTTGATACTTACATTACAAAACAAACACAACTACCATTCTATAGCCACATTAGCAGCTCTGTGTGGGGCTGTAATTAGTGGTGTCTTGAGCTGAATGCTAATGTCAGTATGCAGAGAGGCTAATGTTTACCATTTTTCAGCATTTTAGTTTTGAGTGTTAAAATGCATACATTTGCTAAATAGAATTCAACACAAAGTAAAGCTGATGCAAACGTGTGTGTGTGTGTGTGTGTGTGTGTGTGTGTGTGTGTGTGTGTGTGTGTGTGTGTGTGTGTGTGTGTGTGTGTGTGTGTGTGTGTGTGTGTGTTGTGTCACCTATAGATCCAGCACCTTGTCCAGTGCAGTGTCCTCTCTCTCCAGCACTGGGATCTCTCTAAGCCGTATGGACGACAAGGCAGAAGACGACAGACTGCAGCAACACAAGGCGAGACAATATTTGAAGTCATTGCATGCACACACACGCACATAGACATTTACAGCAACAGTGCTGTACATAATGAAACCACAATATGATCATTGCTAGTGCACGTAGATTTTTGCGAAATTTGAGAAAAACATATTGAAATCACTTTAACTTGGGTGAACTGGGAAAACATTTTGTTCCAGTGTTTTTTGTTCTTCACGCTACTATTGAAGTTGAATAGACAAGTGAATTACGGCTGCTAGCGTACAGAGACTTAAAGTTAAGTCACTGTCTCCTACCCAGTGGATTTTTTTTAAAATCATCTGTGAAAAATAGATTTTCTTTTTCTTGAGGCACAGAGGATATACATATTCTTACAATGGCACTACCTATTATGAAAGATAACTGCCATCTTTGATTTATTGTTGCACCTTTCATGTGTGCTGCAGGGCAATTTACAAACCATGGAAATGTCATAATATACTGCTGATGCCTTCCATGCAGGAGGACGGTCATAAGGTTATTGACATTCAGACACCCAATGCATCACCCAGCACCCAGTCAGTGGGCAGTGCCAACAGCAGCGGAGGGGCAACAGATCTCCGATTCTCCAACTCACCCATTGTACCAATCAACAACCAGTGAGTCCGACATAAGTCCGGAACACTTAGAAATATGTCTTATGTATCTTGGCAAAAGAGCCTTTGGAACTGCAGTATTAAAGTTGAATTGTTTTCTGTTTTGTATGCAAACTACTGAATTATTATTTTTTTTGTTACAAAAGAGATTCAAGATTTCTGGTTTAAAGGGAAATAAAATGAGAAACAAGATCTCTTCTTAATTTTCCCTCCTGCAGTGTGCCAAACCTGACCAGTGAGCTGTTCACCCTGCAGCCTAACTACACCCCCATCCACACCACACACACTGTGCACAACAATAACAATGCCTGGGGAGGTAAGCTTGCACGCACAACCACACACACACACACACAGCCTTGTCAGAGAACGCTGTGAAAGTGATGCCCAGTCGCTTCATGCCCTTGACTCTTTTCCCCTTTCATGTTACCATGGTAACCTTTTGATGTCAGGTGACCTTCTTAAGCCAGCCCATCACACCCACATTCACAGCTCTGGAGCCCAATTGCACTCTGGGAAAATGCTGCCCAATGATTTGGACTCTTCATTAGCCAACCTCGTTGGCAGTGAGTAAACAGAATCTCTCTCCAGATAATCAGTCATCGATTCCATTTTTCCGTCTCTTGCTTTGTTACCATTTTTCAGCTGATGTTACTATTCTCTTTCATTTCTCTCAGACCTGCAGTTTGGGGGGATGCCAGCTAAGAAGTGAGTGGGTTTTCCATCATCTAATATTTACTCACGAGCAAATGATTCAGCTGTCTATTCAGTTGTCACAGTTCAAACCCTCGTATGATTCATGATTTCTCTTTCTGTTCTTCTGAATCATCGGTGCACCTGTAAATTATGTGTGTGTGTGTGTGTGTGTGTGTGTGTGTGCGTGTGTGCATCAGGCCAGAGCTCCAGTGGAGTCAGCTGGTAGAGAAGAAGCCAACGGGAGGAAATGGCTGGCAGTCAAAGACCATGTGCACCAGCAACTGGACCCACACAAGCCATCCCATGCAACATGCACCCATGCCCGTCCCCCAGATGGTGAGTTACATATTTTAAGTAACATTCACATCATTAAGATCTAGACGTTTTTAACAGCTATAACAGTCTTTTTTTAATAGCAGTGTGCCCCCCTCACACCCAGATTTGTTTTAATGATGGTTTTTATGTCGGTAATCGTTGGAGCTCTTAGGTCATGATAATGCTGTATATTTTCCGGCCTTTACTCAGAAAAACGGCGTTGGTAGTGGGTTGATGAAAGAAGATGCAGTTTGAGGCAGATGAGGAGGTCTTCAGGAACAATTCTTTTATTTACAACAAAACTCATCCTGCAGTCAAAACAAAGCCAATAAAAAGTTAAAGTATTTTAGCCAAATAACTAATAGAGGTACATGCACAAAACAAAAAGCTATGAAGAGTTCCTGTATACTAAAAGACCTATGAAAAGCTCCTGTATACTAAAAGACCTGTCTCTTCCTGAATTGTGGTGGCTTTTAATCTGCAAATCTAAGTGAGTTGATTGGTCCTTAGGTCAGTAAGCTCCACCTCGCCTAACTCCTGATTGGTGGACCCTAACTAGCTCTGACCTACACAGAGGACATCTGGGGTAATCATCACCTGAAGGTGCTATGCCATTTGGGGCCGGGAAGTCTGATTCAGTAACTTTAGGACAATCCTTTTAGCCAGGGGCCAATAAACTAGCCGTTAGATCTTCACCAAACTGTCCTAAATTGCCCCCACCAAGGACCTTCTCGGAGCCCTCTATTGTGTACAATTTGAATGATCTACAGATCAGCCTGCTGGCTTCCTCAACTTAAGCAATCCACGTTCCTATCCTGAACACACATATACCCACGAGAGCTGCTCCTCTCCTGATTATCAGTAATCTTAGAATGTGTCATAACAAAATACACTACAATAACTAAAGTTGAGTAAAGCAATGACACCTTAATGCGCTATCAGGAGAGAAAGGAAAAAATATAGCACATTAAAGCTACAAAACATCGGATTTAAAAATATGAACACACAAAAAGCACAGTGATATTTATGGCAGATAAAAAAGCTACAACAAATGAAAAATAAAACCAACATGACATTAAAGTCTTTATATTAAATAGATTCTGTAAAAGACCTTTTTGTCTGGAAAGCACTACTGCACTGAACCATCAGACATCTATTGAAGAGGTTTTTGTGAATTAACTCGGTGCCATCCATCATGTAGTCAATGAAGTCAGTTTCTCCTAATGACGCGACCAACCAATATACACTGCTGGCCAAATGTAACTTTGTGTTGCATTCGGGAGCAGTTTCGAAGGAGCTCCTAAAGTTGCCTCTGCGCTTCGTGCTCCACTCTAATTATCCAAATGTCTCTTCCATTCAATCTGGTCTCATCTTGCGCTGTATTCGACTGATTGACCCTTTAACTCAAAGCGTTCAGTTATTCTGCAAATGGCTCTGAAAGCCGGGGGCACGGCATGAATAGAAAGAAGAAGTCATTGGAACATGACAAATGGGCAAAGGTCGGGTGGATCTTTTAGGCACAACTTTTTTGGCGAAAAAGGCACCAGAGTATGGCTTTTATTGATGTCACTTTTCTCTTTTTGTGACTTCACAGAATGGGATGATCTATACTGGCTATGTAAGTACATTTCTTTAATTCTCCTCTGTTTGCATTCAATATTTAAGAATCTACTCGTGGCGCTTTTTATTCTCAGGCACTTCTGATGAGACATGAATCGTGACAGGAACGTCAGAATTACTTTTCTTATTGTTGTGTTGCCTTTCCATACTATAGATGCTTCATCCCTTTTGGTTAGTAGTACAGGCTGCCAATCCGCTACCTCTGTTCAGCTTTGTGCAATGTTGCACCTCTTGTTGTTGCTCAGACTGAGGTGTCTTACTACATGCAAATC
The DNA here is from genome assembly GCF_949987685.1 of Ammodytes marinus. NCBI lineage: Eukaryota > Metazoa > Chordata > Actinopteri > Uranoscopiformes > Ammodytidae > Ammodytes > Ammodytes marinus. Next base: position 12,175,037 of record NC_137218.1, read on the forward strand.
TTTACCAAGTCAAAACATTTCTGTCTTTGTCTGTGGGGTTAACTTATCTTTGACATGAAGCTGACAGCAACAGCATCATGTTTTTGGAGTCAAGATTAGGACTGTAGCTCAGCCAGAAAGGATCCATCTTGTTCCTCTCCTTCTTCTGTTCAGGCTCCAGCACCAGTGGCTTTTCCTATGACATCACCCCAAGTGCCTATGTATGGAATGGTAAAGAACGGACCCCTCTTCCTATCTAGTTTCAGCAATACATTCATTAATCTTTTATTCTAATTCAGCTGCAACATATCTACTCTAAATCTTGAATATTTTCCCTCTTCACTCACCTTCCTCTGACCAGCTCCCCCCTCAGATGAGCCATCAGATGGGGGGCGTTCAAATGATGCCCCCGCAACCTGTCATGTACAACCAGCCTGTCCTGAGACCCACCAATCCTTTCGGACCCATCCCAGGCACACAGGTAACACACAGACAAATATACATCCATATATTAATACATACTGTATGCCACGCACTTGCCAGAGTTATATATGTAGGCCTACTGTAAGGCTGCAACCAGCAGCCGTTTAGCTTAGCTTAGCCAAGCATAAAAACTGGAAACGGGTTAACAGATGAGCTGGCTCTGTGAAATGTAAAGAACACAGTTTTTCAATACTAGAATGAGCTTTTTGTACAGAATAGAGATGTACCATGTGAATTAGTGCACTTTCGAGCTGCTGGCAGGCAGATATGTTTTTACCTTTGGCCAGAGTCAGGCGGGGTCATCTGATGTTCCAACAGCCCAATGGTCCCATAGTCCTATGTTCCTGAAATTGTAGTTGAAATTAGTTGTAGAAGTAAAGTATACTATATTTGACTTCATATCCAGAAGTAATTTTATTTCAACACCACACACTCCAGCTGAAGTGTTTTGTTTACACTTAAACTAAATACTTCAGCTATCTCTTGGGAAATCTTTCTCTCTCACACAGTTTATCTCTCAATGAAGAAGGGCATGTTAAGCAGAAAATAAAAATAAGTTGTGAGCAGAAAGAATCCTAATTTAAAGGGCTTAGAACTTAAAGAAAGTAGTTGCTCTGGAGCTTTTACCATCTATCTGGGGGTTTGTGAGCCATCCTTAACTATTAATTTGAAGTAGCTTCAAATGCTGTCCGATAATTTTTAAATTGACCAACGAGTGTGAAAGAAAAAGTGTTTTTCTTACAGAGTTAAAACCTAAATTGGTACGGCTACAAGACTATTCAGAGAAGAAGGAAGTGTATTTTAATCAATTATTCCAAACACAACAGAGTTATATAATTGCTTACTGAGCACTCGCTGCGCTTACTGAGAGGCTGTTTTCCTGGCACTGCGGCAGGTAATATGCTTGTCAATAGATGCCTGCACACTTGATGAGGTGTTTTGTTGAACTAAATTACTCTCCCCCTTTCCTCTGCAGATGCACTTCATGTAGGGATGATGTTGTAACCATGGCAGCAAAGCAGAGAGAAAGAAGGCAAGGGGAAAAAGAGAGAGAGAGAGGAAGAGAAAGAAAGAAGAAAAACAAATCCAGAACCAAATCCAGTGCTGGGGGGCAAGAAAGAAGAGGACAGAGAGGGAAAGGGAGGGGAGAGGAAGAAGGTGAAAGGGGACCAGATGATGGAGAAAAGAAGAAATGCTGATGTCTGTTTCCTAATCTCCTCTCCTTTTTCCATGTGGTTCCTAATCTCTCTTTCTTTGAATCTGTTATGCTGGGGCGCCAGAGGCTCCGCATCAAATCCCACTCATCCTCTGTTTGATTTGCCAATTACAAGAGAGATGATGACCTGCGATGACACTACCAAGACGGTCAGTCCCACAGAGGTGCAGAAGCTTGATAGAAACCGCTCCCTGACCCGAGAATTTTACCGTATAAATACAACTCAACCCACTTCCCACTCCACCCCACAACTGAACAAAACTCGGAGGACACCCATCTCTTTCTCTGATTGGATTGTTTGCTGGCACTTTACTCAATGTGAACTTTGCCAAGGGTGTATGTCTGTGTAGGTGATTTTAGCATCTTGTTCCGATTGGTCCCCCCCCCCCCCCCCCCCCGTTGCCAGTCATCCATCACCTTGATGTCAGATGTTATTGATTTGAGTGCGTGCGTGTCTCTTTTTCTACATTTCAATGTGCTGCATCAACATTACTGTTTGAGTCTTTTTATGAGCTCCATTTGTTCTTAATTGCCAACTTCACATCACGAATACGACGTGGAACGATCATATTGTGGGAACGCTAATGTCTGCGAGAATGGACGTGGCTGTGTAGGGTATGTACTGCAAGTGTTTTTTTCTTTTGGTACCTGATGTCATTACTGTGTTGCCAGGTACCAATGTGTTTTACTGCACTGGAACTAACTGATGAAAGCACTGAGCCAGACCCAGGTACTGCATTTGGATGTATACAAACCTCTTACACAAACTTTGCTACTTGGGTACATGCTGTACACACTGTGCATTTTAGTTTGTTTTTTTGCTCCTCTACAGCTGTGCAATATCATGCAATCCCGTACCCGTCTTTTCAACCCATCCGTAGACTGTTTAGATGCTGTTTCTTATTGTAGTGTCGTACTTCTTGTGTGTCCATATCAGGTTCCTGTAATGGAGTTGTTTCTTTCCGATTGTTTTTTAACCTGTTTCCCTTTTACCCGTACTGCTCTAAAAGTAGTAAAAAATGCACTGAGAGCCAGACCGTGAGGCGGATATTAGTAAGGAGGCCATTCTCAGTCTTGCTGATCAGACATGGTCTAAAACCCAACGGTATGATGTCCTGCCTGTCCTGAGAATTTGTTCTGTCCAAAATTAGTCTCCTGTGAAGTCCTTTCGAGAGAGGCTGTCGCCACCTTTAAAGACATTGCTTAACACAGACAGTTTGTTTGTTAATGTAGTGTTAACATGTATTGGCAAGGACAGCTAAAGGTCAACCAGACCGCTGGAAAAGCAACTGAGAGTAATGTCTGTCGATCACACCCCCTTAGTAATGACTGCAGTGACGACATACAGATTAATTCAGACAGCCAGAGATGGGAGGCTTTACAGAGACGTTAAATGTCAATGTGGCTTTTCTGGCAGATCCAAGATCAAGTCAGACCCACAGACAGACGACACACACACACATATATATATATAGCACAAACCTTCAAAGAGGGGACAACGCTCTGCTGCACAAAACCTAAAATCATTGCTGGGATGTACAGTTGAAAGGGGCAATAATCGATTGGGAATTAAGTCGTTTTCTATTGGTCGTGTCTGTTATATGTCCATGTACTGTATGTTTGTTTGTGTGCACAAGCCTTCCCATAGAGATAAACAGGGTCATGTTCCTCGGTCAGAGATGAAGGGCCTCTAGTGAGCTGGAAGAAGTGTACTGAGTGTTATTGTGACCGTCTCTCAGTCTGTACAACCCAAAGTCAAATCACGGTGGCTCCAGGATCCCTCAACTTCTGAGAAAACACCTGAGCAAAAGTCATCGGGCCTGGGACCTCAGAGCAAATATTTTCAGACTGCTGGTGGTTCAGAATAAAATTATCAAGAGTCAAGCCAATCTCCAGCAAGACTTCAAATTGTTGCCAAGGAGGCAGATATTCTCTGAGGTTTCTAAATAACAGGCCAGCTGACATTTGGATATCTCCTTTGGAAAACGGTCTTCACACACTCCTCCATTGCTAGTCATTCCAGTGGTTTGTCTTTCCCCGTCAGCTGAATGCTCTTTTCATTGTGCACTGCTCTCCCACGACATAGCTCGATCGATCCCGGGCCAACCTCTGACTGTTACTGTGTCCTCTGTATATAGGTAATGCTGTTCCATGTGTTTTAGACGTGCTCCCTCTGTAAAGTGATCGAAGCCCCATTGGATGACGTACTGTACGTGGGACAAATTATTGCTGTATATCTGTATTTGAATGGTTGTATTTTGAAGGTGTCATCATCCAGGGATGGGTGGGTGGGTGGGTTGGTTTGATGTTTGTGATGTTTGTGTCAATCTGGAGGTAGAAATGGGCTGGGGTTGGGGGAGGGTCAAGGGTAAACTATCACAACTGGTCTATACCAAGAGTGTCTTCATCAAGGAAGTGGACAGGACAGGGTCTGTCCTCTTCGAAACAGGAACATTTTTTTGCACCAAAGTCATCATCAAAGCGCAGCTTCTTCTTATTCAAGGTCACAACGGATGGATGATATCAGAACTCAAAAGGATTTTTTGTTTTTAATTTTAGAGACAAAGAAACTGTCTTTTTTTGCATGATTAAGTGTCGTCTTTTTATTGGCTTGTGTGCCCGGTAAAAGCATGACCATTGTGTGAACTCTCACTTTACCGGTGTGTTTGGAAAATGTCAAGGAAATTTCTCCATGAGATTTTTTTACTTACCTCTTCGACATGAACGTTCATTGACATTCATAATCAACTGTTTTACAATGTAGGGTCCGTAACTGTTTGAAGGCTGCCTCGCATGCAGAAATGCAACTTGCAAGTAACCCATCAAACTTCAAACCCAGTTACCATAACTGCATCTTTGTAAAACACCATGAATGTCAATGCCAGTTATCACCTCGCTAGCTAGACATTGCAGTCTTGTAAAATCGCTCTTTATTAAAGCGTTGCTATTTTCAATACATGTGTTCAAACGCTCGCTCCTTTTTCATACTATGCCAGCAGCATCGTGGAAGGTTGGGATTGAGAGTCAAAGTACTGTAATTCGTGTTTGGTCTGGTCCATATTGTGTGGTGTTTTGAATGTGTTTGCCCAGTCTTGTCCTGTCTGTTGCCATCAACTGGATGTATTCTTTCCCAGTTGTCCTCTAAAGCACGCACTGGTTTCCTGAAACCAGGCTTTGAAGAAGCTTCAACTTAATTTTAGGAATATGTCTGGCAAACCTGGACAGATTGTACAGACAAGGGGGCTCTGATTTCAATCACATTGTCCTTAACCCCACTGTTAAAAGTGCAGATGACTAAAATGTCTTTAGTATCCACGTTATGTCAGTCATGCCTCTGTACACTTTATTTTTTGTAGCAGAGTTTTATTAATAAGAATACAACCTTGCTTAATTTTCCTCTCCCCTGCTAAATCAATGTGAGGAACAAAAGGCTAAAACGGACAACTAGAAGATTCTTCAGACAAGTTCTCTAACTTAATGGTTTTAGAAAACCTGCTCAAAGACATGAGTCGGTTCACAAGTACCTTATTGTCTTACATTAATCTTTCCATACAAGTGTAATAAAAATGGACTACAAAGGGGATTCATATGAGTTTTCTACACTAGTACCTATGAAATATTAAGCTTACACAATAATTTGACCTGCACTCCAACTGTACAAAAAAGGACATAGGAAGTTAAGATATACTTACAGCAATGGGTTGGTTGTAGTCTTGTATTTTCATTACCTCCTGACTCAAGTGTGTGCAGATACTCCAAAATGGTATTCATCACTGAAGCTACTTCATGGACTACTCTTGAGACTGGAAACCAGACTTCCGTGTTACCAGGGCAGAACTGCATTTCCATGTCGTTATGCCGGTGAAAGGTGCATAATTCTATGCAGTTTCACGCGTCACCTATTGGCTCTAGGTCTACTCATCATATTACCTCAGTATACCCTCAGTATTATGTATACTGCATTTACTACACTCATTCAGTACTCCAGTGTCCATCTGTAAACTGTTTAATGTTGCTGAGGGCATGAAACCCAGCAGTGTCCACAAAAAGGTCAGCAGGGAGTGAGGTTCCATACCTTCAATTTCTTCTATTTCCCTTTTTTTGTATAACAAAATGTTTGAATTATCAACAGGTCTGGATTGTTATCAAATTATTGGTTTTTATTTGAAAAGCATAGGTTGATGTTTTTGGAAGAAAATGGAATAAAACGTCATCTGATGCAGAGCTCTACGTTTTTTGGTGACTCCCCCACAAACACTGTAAAAGATTAATAATAAGTTAATTAGACGGTACCTTAGCTCAGGTCTGAGAGCGACACTTCAAATATTTCCACAGAGAGGTTACAGTTCAGTTGAAATTCATTTATTGATAATTAAACATTTCAAAGAACATAGGACAAAATGTAATTTAAAACAAAATTATAATATTCGTGTTCATTGTCATTCATACAAGGTGAATGTGGCATCAAAAATCGTCATTTTGGGGGAGAAGGGGAGTCGAGCGTTGAACCAGCAACCGATCCTGAGCCAAGTTATTCAACTCTGAAATGAAGGGCCTACCCATGTGCTCTTAAGCAAGGCACTTAACCCCAAAGTGGCCCCAGGGGCATGTTTACAAAAACTATAAACAACCCATCCTATGTAAATGTCCCACGTCCAGCTCTGGCTTCGATTGCCTGTTACTCTTAAACGACAGGCTTTTAGATACGGGATGTACTAACAACATGACTGCTTCAGAAAGGGTTCAGATTTAGACTTAAAGACTGTGTTCTCTAAATCTTGTGCGTGATGGGTCAGTATGTTGGGAGCAGGAATGTATGAGTAGAGTCTGCTTTAGGGACAAAATGTAGGGATATTATCAGGAAAATCAAATCAGGAAAAAATGGTTAATCCCCCCGCCATTAAAAAAAGAGGGGGGGATCCCTTTCCAAAAATCTGAAATCCTGATGAAAAAAAATCCCTAAAGATGGGTAAGGAATAGAATGTATGGATACAGGTGTGTCAGTATGTGTGTATGTGATTGTGTTTGGGGAGGGGCAGGAGTGTGTGGTCTGAGTGTTTACCTTAGTGGGGGGACACCCCATCGTCCACAGCTTTTTCAGGCCTAACGCTGCTGTTTTCCCCATCCCACGCTACAGCTGCGTGTGGCGTACGTCCAGGGCAAAGGGCTCAGTTTGGCTCCCTCCCACTCTAGCTGCAATAATCAGCAAGAGGAAGAAGGTGGCTGGAGCAGCAGCAACAACAAGGCATGCAACTAACAGTTCACATGGAGAAGGTGATAATGTGGAAATTTAGAGAGGCTATGTGTCACAGTGCACTACCAACTGAGGAGCCGAAAAACCAAATGAGATGAGACACTAGTGTGTGGTACAATCTGGAACGGAACAACTGCTGTTAAGTAAATACAGGTACCAGGGATCAGGTGTGCATTAGTATTATTTGCACATGTAGACTGCAATCAGTAGTGCCATGTACCCAGAATAAATACATCTAAATATAAAAATGTATCTGGGTGTGATATGAATGGAGACAAAGCCAGAAACCGTGTGTTTAAATGAAGTGTGTGTTTCTTGTGAGATCAGAAGAGGGAAAAGGAAAAGGTCATCACCAGCCCTTCTCACTGCTGCTCGAGAAATCCGCGGCTTTCGCCAAATTCAAAATCTTCATATTCACCTGTGGCGCAAAGACTGTCACCTCATATCCATTCAGTCAATAACAATATACATCAGCAACACGGCACTGCACTGCATAAAAAAAACAAAAACACTTTTGTACCTGCTCTCAGCTCAAATGGTGAATCCCTGTTTTGTCAATTTTTTTTTGATTCTGTACTTTATATTCTTACACAATGGCTGATTTCCTAGCACATTTAGTTAAGCCCACACAACTACTCCATTACGGTAATCCTTTCCAGCCCCTGCCACACAAACAAGTTGCCTCTTAACGTTCTCTTAAACAGACTGGTATAACTCGAAAAAAAAAATTTAAATCTGTATTTCCCTTGTCCATCTGTTAAGAAATACAATCGCTATCCTAATATTAACAGTCAATATTCTTCTCGTCGAAACAAATGTTGTCTGGCATTTCTTTTGCAGTTTAAAATAAGGTGTTAGGTATTTACATGTGTACCAATTGTACCTTTTCTGGTAGGAAAACAAGCTCAACTTTTCATCCGAGTCAACAATGGGTTCTAAATTTATGGTAGTTTACGAGACTATGCTAGAAAATGTTGGAAAACAAATTTGAAATGTTAAATTCTCTGATATTTGATCAATGGCCAAACAATGCGTACAGCCATTCTTTTGGCTTTTATAAATTAAAATGTGTACACTCTTCTTCAGTTGGAAAAAATCAAAAACACGGGCTCAACTGATAATTACCTGAAATTTGTTTTGTTTCTTTGAACACAGGTTGCAACATAAAGAAATAAATTTGACTGACATTACTTATAAAAAGGTTCCTTTCTAATGTCTTCGAGGCAAACATCGAACCTATGACCAAAAACTCTGACAGGATAGATTTTATTCCTGAGAGTGGGATCCTCTTTCTGGGATACAAGAAAAGGTGTCTAACTGTTCCGGGAGAACATCCCAGTACTAATGTGATCGCTGTATTTTAACCCTGTTGATATCAAAGTCATCCCAAAATTTCACACTTGGCTGTCCCTCATAACTATTCAACTTCAAGCACGCACAGTCACACAAACTGGTACTATCGGTCATAAGTCAAACAAACACTCGAGTGAAACAGAAAGGCCGGTAAGGGCTAATTTACTTTGTTCTGTTGTCACTAATTTCACCCTAAAATCAACAAGTCGGCTCAGGAAAGCCTTTAATGCCAGCAGGTAAAACACAATCATAAAAATCTGTGGATTTAGAAAATATGAGTTGTCATCACTTTAAGTGTGAATTGCCTGATTAAGCACTAAACCTGTCAGCCCAGTAAAACAGCCAGAAGCATTTTTACAAAACAATCTGGTCAATTAACATTCTAAATCTTTACAAAAAAGGTTCTCAAGTGAAGGCAACAACAACAACAACAACAACCTGTCCGATGCACCGCTCAAACCCCATTTAACTTCACGTTTGCGGTTCTCTTGTATTCCAAATGTATCACCAATTAGGCAGTTAAATGGCTTGACTTGCTAACAACCAAAGGGTCAATGCAGCTGAATTCAAACAGAGGCATGTTACATACTGCACAATGTTCTGTCACAAACTTCCAAAATAACCGTTTTTTAAAATTGTATTATTCATTTGAGTTACACCTGAAATGTGGGCTGATGCTGTGCATTTTGCTACGGAGTTTTGAAAGGAAATCCCTATTTCTTGTAGAGTCTATTAAAGGGCCTCAAACCAGCAACACAATGCTTCTTTTTTAAGATCAATGTTAACGTTGTACCAGGTAACATCTCAGCATCTTTAACATTCAAACGGGAACCAGCTGTGTCTTATAACATCTAATAGAAACTGTAAATGCTTGACAATATTTCCAATATGATCCTTCTCATTATCTCCACTTGTCCAAAGACCCTGTTAACTTAAAACCACCAACTGAACTCAACAGTCACGAACTGACAGGCAACCTAGTTAGCGACTCAGTTAAGATGGAAAAAGGGGGGTAGGGGAGCTGCTTCAGATTTAAAAGCACACTCGAGTTACAACCTTGCTCCCTCTCTACATTTTCCTCTTTAAACTGTCCCTTATGTAAATACACATGCACACAGTCACACACGCACACACACATCTGCAGTGTGGAAGGAGTGTTTGGGGAGTGGTGGGACTATCGATAAGGGGGTTCTGGCGTGTGGTAAGGGTAATCATGGCGCTGGGGCATGGGTTGCCCGTGTGCGGCTGTCTGCTCATACGGTGTGGATGTGGAGTAGCCTCCCGCGGCTGCGTAAGCTCCTGACGAATCGTATGCTCCCGGCGGCCCGTAGCCTCCTCCGTAGCTTTCCGACGAGGAGTTGTAGTTCCCAGATGATGGGTTGTAGTTCCCAGACGAGGCGTTGTAACTTCCAGAGGGGTCGTAGGTCCCGGGTGGCGGGTAGCTCACCGGCGCACCATATGTCGGGGGGGCAGAGTACGTCCCCGGGGGGGCAGTGGCCGTGGTGGAGGCCTGTGTGTTGGCAGGTGGAGGCGGAGGGGGTGGGGGAGGAGGATTGGTGTAAGCATACTGGAGGTACTGGTACTGTTGCTGGTACTGCTGTTGGTACTGTTGGTACTGTTGCATTTGCTGGTAGTACTCCGAGTAAGACCTGGAGTGGAGCAGAATAAAAGTAAAAATAAGTCTAAAAATCATAAATCATATGTTTTGTAATTATATGTACAAGTGGAAGTAGTGTTAAAGATGGAGTCAGCTATTGATTTTTTGTCTATATCACTTTTTATACAAAAAGAAAATCTATTCATATCTCCTCACGTCTGCTCAACCGGTCTATTCTGTGTGTATTGAAAACAAAAAGTTGTGTTAATACACAGCCTAGGCACTGACAGTTATGTAAACAAAGGGGTTCCATCATAGCTAGCAACACACCCATTTACGGACAGGTGAAGGTAGAGAGGACAATGAGGAGATATTCACAGATTTAGCATTCTACAGAATCGCTGACACCACCTTTAACATGCTTATTTCCCATCTGCTCCTAGCCAATATTAGGATGCGTTATGTGTACCTAGCCATAGCATCTGACCCTTCAGGTGTGTTGGTGGCGGCGGGCGTGGGTTCTTCAGATGCTCCAGGTGGGGTCGGCAGCAGGGCGCGACGTTTGGGTCGTATCTGAGCGAAGGAACCCGGAGTGGGGTCAGGGAGGAGGGGGGCCCGGCTTCCTCTGATTGGGCTGCGATCCCGATCGCTATCCGCATGCGCTCCCTTTCTCCCTACATGCTGCTCTGCCAGAACCTTTCATTCAAAATATATCAGTGAATATACATGGAAAAAGGTAAAACACAAAAACATACACAGAAGAACTTACATACAGTTTTACTCAAATAAATAGATGTTAAATGACCTTCTGTCCCTCCTGAAAGAACTTGGCTCTTGCTGCCTCGAAAAGCGTTGTTGGATCTGGTCCGGACTGTGACTCTACTACTTCATTGTGATTGGACATATCATGATACACCTGGTCAGCACACGTTCCATACACCTGACTGGCAAGAGCACCGTATATCACCCCGTCTGCACCTTTAGAGCTGGTAATCCCCTTCAGAGCGGCGTAGGTGGGGTCAAAGGTTGTTGTGTTGTAGAATGAGTTATGGACACTTTGTTGAACCTGCAAAGACAGATGAGAGACAAAAATGGTCAGGAAGTCTGGTGCCTGTACGCTGAGTCAGTGTTTAGAGATAAACTAGAGGTTTCCCAATTCAGTGGATGCCCTGCTGGAAAATGAACTCACTTGTATGGGTAGCCCAGCCGCGGCTGCTGCAGCTGCAGCTAAGACGGCTGCTTGACTCTGGTGATGCTCTAGTGATGGAGGGGGTCTCGGAAGAAGACCCTCCCTGCCTCCTGCATGAAGAAGGAAGCAGAAAACATGATGAGAATGAGTCGTTTTTGGGCACTCCATTATATGCAAAACACCCTTTAAAAAACTATTGAATCCGTCATTCTACCTCCACTGTTTGCTGAAGCAAGTTGGTTGATCAGAGGTTGGGCTTTGGACAGCTCTACGGCCAACTGACGACCCTTGAACATGGTCCCATTGAGCGCATCAATAGCCACGACGGCCTCCTCTTTCCGCTCCATATGCACAAATGCATAGCCGACATTTGAGCACAATCTGGCTGTAGAGTAGACAGGAAAGTCACTGTTAGCATGAGACATTGATTCAATCACACATTTTAATTTTTTGGCTAAGCGTTATCAAATCCAAATTCTTAAAGCTGCGAACACACCGCACTGTGGCGTGGCGAGATTACATACAAAGTCAATGTACTAGCGCGTGGCCGCGCGTCCACCCAAGACTCGGCGTCCAGCGGCGGGCGCTTGCGCCTCATCGAAGCGCGTGAATCGAAGGCGCTGCCATTTGCGGCGCGGCCAACATGTGCGGCGAACGCAGAAGATGAAATTATTTGGCAGTGTCCGTGTGGAATTCCAATATAGTACAGCGAAGCACCGGTGTTGCCCTCCGTCAGCCGGCACACTTTCACTTTCAGGTAGGCTGATGTCTGCCTTTATTTTAGCAGCTGAGCACACACTGATTTTGTTATTGTGTTTAGTATGTTGCTGAATTACTATTAATATGTGTGTATTTGCGATCGGGGTGCGTCTTCATGCTGTTTTAATGATATTTGTGACATGACTGCCGCTGGTTACACAGTGAACCTACATCTGTATTTTTTGGCACAGCTGGACCATGTTATTGTTGTTGTTGCACCGTAAGTGTGACGGGTCTGATCTCGGCGTCGGCGTCACGAATATATGGCCCAATATGATCACGCGGCGAGCCTCTTGCGTTCACGCGGTCAATCGCCGCCTTCGATGTGGCGGCCGGCGGCGAATATGGCCCAATATGACCAAGCGGCGAGCCTCCTGCGTTCACGCGGCCAACCGCCACAGGGGGCCAGTGCGGTGTGTTCCCAGCTTTAAGAACATTGTGACCTGACAAGCTTATTAATATTGCCTTATACTGAACTTATGAAAACAAGCTCATTTTAATTCAATACTTTTCTTTCTAACTCACCTTTGACTTTATCACAGTCTAAAACTCTTCCGAAAGTTGAGAACAGCCCGTGCAAGTCATCTGCTGAACACGTTGCGCTGAGGTTCCCCACAAACACTTTGGTGGAGTTGGGTGGGCGCGCTCGAGACTCCTCCACCACCAGCGGCCGGCCTCTGTACTCTTTACCATCAAGATTCCGTATAGCCCTTTGGGAAAAAGAGAGAAAGAATTATCTTTGTCATCATCGTGGTGTCTGTAGGTGATAACAACATATATATTACAAACATATTTGCTGTGGTTAAAAATTAACATGAAATATAAGAAGTAATTATACCAAATGTTGTCAGTGTCTTTGTTTTAGTAGTGATTTTGGATTTCATTTGAAATGTCTTCATTTCATTTAACTTTTATTTAGACTCGAGAGATCAATTAAGGGGTGTCCCTTATTTGCAATCGAGTCAAACAAATGCAAAGCAAAAACCACAATACATACACAATATACTATGCAAAAACAAAACAACTAATAAAGAGAAAAATAACTATTGAAACATTTAGACAGTGATGTAGAATGGCTGCAATTAAAATGAAATGGGTGAAAGTACAATATAGCCTAATTAAAACAGTTAGAGGTAGTTATTTTTTATTTAATTTGTTAAAGGATATGAAGGAAATGTCAATTACACCGGTATGTAAAATGTGCCATTCACATTAATACTAAGCAGCACTGGCACAAGCCTTTTCTTCCAGACGAAGAATTATTCATTATTATTGTTGCATTTTAAGTTGTTTGTTGGTGTTTTTTGTTTTGTGCGGGTGGTCAATGTATCTGTGTGTGTTCAGTTTTGTGTCTATGTTTGCCATTTGTCAATAGGATGCATAGGACTGAGGTGGGGGAATTAAGAAGTACCGGTATGACCATACAACAAGTTTGACTGTGCTACTTGAAGAATAAATATTGGGATAAAAAAATCGAACCATTTATAATATCTTAGCGGTAATAAAGCGATTCATACCTGTCTGCCGCCCCCTCTCCCCTCAGTGTAACGAAGGCATACTGTCTGAGCAGAGAGCAGGTGTTGATCTCTCCATATGGAGAAAAGAGCTTGTTCAGCTCGTCTTGAGTTGCATCTAAAGGAAGGTTTCCCACAAACAACTTCACGTGATCACCGCTCATCTCTGTATCAACAAACATCTGCAAATAAATACAAAATAAACGGGAGACTTGCCATTAGTAGTCATATACGTTGGCTCATGCTCAATGCTCTTAGTGTATCAACAAATGGACAGGTCATTGGTGATTTTATTTGGCTTAATATGATACATAAATGAACCATACAGATGGATGAATGGAGATAAATTAAAGTGACATGGTGACAAACTGACGTTGGGCAGTGTGAGCTAAGCTAAGCTACGCTAAGCTAATTAAACCATTCACTTTCGCGGCGAAAATTGTTCCAAGGAACATAAGACTATATACCTGCTGGGAAAAGTAGCTATAGCAAGACAGACACTCATAACATGTGACATACATTTGTTATAGGTTATGGTGTGAGCTCAGTTACACAACCGACCGAAAACTAGAAAAAACTACTGACACTTCTGGCCATTTTGTTAAACGCAAACATTAACGCTCTAGCTAGCGAACGGCGGCTAAGCTAACGAGCTAATCGTAGCTGTATCGTAGTGTTTTTAAATGTTTACTTAAGCTAGAGATACGTTACTGGTCAAATCAAACAACATTATAAATTGGCTACTATTCATCATGTGGTGTTTTCTTAATAAAGTAAATCAAGGCGGAAAAGCATGAATTATTGTGGGCATAGCAGCTATTCAGACTTCTTACCCAACGCGGTCCCGGAGCTGAATTACCAACCTCACATCCGGTCCCTGCTTCTTGAGGAGCGCCAGCTGCTGGCGCCTAGGGGAGAAGAAAGATGGTTCACCAACTTCTCTATGCACAGTCTATGATCAACGTGTATTGCTCTCAAACCATGTCAACTAACGGTGACATGCATATATTTACAGAAACATGTTTAAAGGCTTTGTATAGAATTCCATTTAGTTTCATTTGAGAAAAAAGGCTATGCTATTAAATCATTCTTGCAAGTCTCAAAAATGCAAGACCTGGGACTAGACCTAGACTTTTCTATGTTAAATCCCAAAATAATAGCTTATTTCTTTTGTATTAAATAATATACAAAAGCCACTAGCATTTACAACATAGCCTACACAGTGGTATAATGCGACATTGCCTAATCTGTGACTAGTAGGCCTACATGACATAGGTGAGGCCTACACTGTGACACACAATGTTTTTGGCTTGTTGTGTAGGCTAATTTGAAGGACCTGAAATAAAATATTGACAAACCAAATACTAGCCTAATAATACTAGGAAAAAAAACATATTTTGAAGAAGACCTATAGGTCCTCTCACTTTTTCTCTGAACCGATGTTTTATTTTATTTTTTAAAGCAGGCCTATTGACGTCTTTTATTGTATTCTATGTCATTCCGGGTGCAGGAAGTTTTAATGGGTCTTACCCTTTTAAGCGTTAAGGAATGTTCTACTCTTGGTCCACTAGCTTTAACAAATTACTCGTCCTACGCCTATTATTACGCTTAACCTATCCTGGGCTCTACTTATATTTCTGTGACTCGTGAGTCTATCTCCGGCCCAGTAATATGCCATGTTTCCAGGTAGGATCAGGTAGGAGGAGGAGCTAACAAAACAAAAGATACACCTCCGGGTCTGGAAAACACAGGCCGTGACAGGCAATTGGAAGTGGGAGAGAAGAAGTGTCTTTTCCATCGTGGTAAAGTTGATGGAAGAATAAAACGAGCATGCATGTGATAAAGTGGACACGGAGGGGATAAAGAAAAAGAAGGATTGGGGCAAAGAGGTAGGCTAATGAACGAGATCTGGTATGGTTTACATGAGAATGGCTCAGCGTACAGATCCAAGTTGTGTGATTGAACGGCGGGTGTGCAACATATTTTGAAGAGGAAATGATTTAGATTTGCAGGAATGCGCGCTGCGGATCGATCCAGACCTCTTATAGCCTAATAGGTCCATGATCCAGACACATGTTGACTTGTGAGCTTAGGTCACATGGCAGCTTTAAAGGACAGACATATTTGATCTGCTCAGAATAATATAACCCATTAGACTATTATTGCCATTTACGCCGCCCTCTTAGGCTTTTTTGTGTCCAGCCCGTGTGTCTATATTTCGAACGTTGATATTTTCCATAGTTTCCCAATTCATTAAAGCTCTGTCTAAGCTTCTGCACTTTGCCAAGTCTGGACTTGCTGTCCCAATCCAGGCAGCTTTATTACACAGGTGTGTGTGCAGCCATCCCACCCATCTTCTTGTTGGGAATGTGAGCCACAGGGACAGATAAGACTATAACCACATGGTAGGCTATAGGCTATATGTCGGTTGCAGGACAATTAAAGGTGCACTATACATTTTGGTGTGTCAGAGAAGTGAACCTATAAAAGATATCAAAGGTATATTATCATGACTTAATACATACACTTTCTTCACAGGTGAATTGAACCTCTGGAACACTGTTTGAAGTTAGTAAACTACCTGAAAAATTACTGTTTCACTATTGTTGTTTACAGCATCAAGGCCCACAGTTTTGTTTGCAAACATATTCTAGTCTTACATTTGGTTCCATGTGTCTCTAAAGGATTTTGTTTTGATTTCTGATGATATAATAGAATTATTCAATACTAAGAATTACATGTAGAGACCCCCCCCCCCCCCCAAACCGGTATGGTGCTCCTTTCATAACCATGTTTGTTATTGTCCGTGTGTGTGTGTGTGTGTGTGTGTGTGTGTGTGTGTGTGTGTGTGTGTGTGTGTGTGTGTGTGTGTGTGTGTGTGTGTGTGTGTGTGTGTATATAGATGGCACAGCAAGAAGAACCACTGTATGATTTCCCAGAGCCCAGCCAGCTGTCGGAGCAGAAGCGCTTGGGGCGTCAAAGGGTGCGGGGCTCTCTGAGGAGCATCAGCGTCCTGGACCGCCTCCTGCTCACTGTTCCTGTTTGGCTCCAGCTGTCCATCAACCCTGCCACCGCTCTGCACATACTGCAGAGGGAGCCTCCTGGGGTCAGAGCCGCATTACACTCTAACAAAAGAACAAGTTTATACGTGTACCAGTGGTAGACAGAGTACTCAACCCCAGTAGATAGGTCAAATAGTAATCAATTACAAGTGAAAAATTCCCAGTCGAACTTTTACTCAAGTGTAAGTACCAGAGTAGGCCTATTTGCTTTTTAAAATTCTTAAGTATTCTTATAAATGTAGTGGAGCCAAAAGTACAATTGCAGTCTTTAAATTGTAGTGGAGTAAAAGTCATATCAGTGATTCTTTAGAAGTGGGACAAAACAGGGTGCAATGTTGAAAAAATACAACCCCATGGTTAGGCAAATTAAATTACATGTATGTATCCAACATATACTAAGCTACATGAGCTAAGGTTTGACACAACCTCCCAGCTGTTGTCCTTTTTATCAAAATGGACTTTTTACCTTGCTTCTCCTTTTTAACATGGGCTTTTTAGCTTGCCATTCCTTATTTTGTGTCAACTCCGTCAGACACCAAAAAACACAAATAAATGTTCCCTCATTTTATGCTAGACCCATGAGATGTATAGTGATCACAAATATTCACCAAAACTAATATTTTCAAAATGTATATGAATATACTTGTTTTGGATATCTGACGGTGTTGACATATTTAACGTTTCTTAAACAGAACAAATAGAGTTTTTCTAGTAGCAGTTTGGTCTTTCTGTTGATGATAGGTGCTAGTATTAACTACTTCAGGAAAATAAAATTATCGAAACATTTCATTTAACTTCTTCAGAAATTGTAAGTCGGTGTTGACGTATCATGGTTGTGACGCAGGACTTTCAAGATTTGTAATGTAAAATATTCTAAAACTACAACACTAATCAGAGCCTGTCTGACTCTAATGTACTCTGCACAGATAGCTTGTGACAATAGGTCCTTCACGGAGACAGCTGCCCCTCATATTACCTGATTTTATTACATTTTAATGAAATGTCTGACGGTGGTGACAAAAAGTGTCCCCCCACTTAGAAACCTAATAAAACATGAATGTGTTGTTGATATGAGAGATTATTTAGTGTTGCCTTTGATGAAAAAAGCTCCTTTTAATCATTAAAGTACATTTTTAATAGGTTTTATTGCATATTATTGATTGAAACCTTCTCTGTGGACACACTGTTTTTGATGTCATGAGAAGATAACAAGTGTCATAAATTTGACATAATAATAATAATACAATTTAATTTAAGGGAATAATTGTGCTCCAGACATTCTATTCTTAATCCCTAATAACATCTGCAATTTTAAATATTTTTATTTTCAAGTTTTATTTTAAGTTCAGAACTCAAGTAAATGGACTTTGTTACTGTCCACCACTGCTCAGTACACTCAGTCTCTGCCCTCTGCCTCCTCTTCTCATGCCTGCACTCAGCGATCACTTGTTTCTTCCTGTAGACCTTCCTAGTGCGCAAGTCTCGCACGTCCCAGAGAAACGTGCTGTGTGTCCGTCTGGCCGATAAAAGCGTGCCGTCCTTCGTCCAGCAGTTTGGCATCAGGGAGGAACAATCCAGTAAGAGTATGTGACTTTTTCCATTTGTGATTTTTGTGTCTGATCCTAAACCCTTAGCCATCCCCGCTGAATCTGTCTTCCTTGAAACAGAAATGTATCATACTTGTGTACTTAACATATCAAGATCTGATTGGACTATAGCTAGTTGTCACATATCTACTAACTGAAACAAGAAACTAGTTACAAAACAAAAACAAAGAGCTTAAGTTAGTAGATTTTTCAAACAATCATTGAACTTTTTTACGTTAATTGATCACTGGCCATGTGTGCTTTGCAGTATTGCCAACCGTTTTATGTAGCTAAGTAACTAATCTTGATTTCTCTGCAAGACTCAGTAAGTTGATACAAATGAACTTAATGAATGAGCTGAACTCAAATCTAATGGCGGCCAATGTGTGACTGGAATGTAAGAAATCCATTTAAAAGCGTATGTACGTTTTATAAAATGTACTGGTATGGTCTGTTAACATAGCTTTGCTCTATCATTACACATTATTTACACATTACATCTAGCTTTCAGATAAAAAGGAACATCACTTTCAGTGAGTTCAAAGTCATATATGTCCAAACGTCCAAATTTCCCAATAACAAAGACACCAGAGGCAGTTTAACATTGTTGATACTAAACACCTTTCTCCACCTCCTAAAACTACTTACTGCACCTTCTACATTGTTTCTCACTCCCAGCATTGTGTCTGGAGACTTCAGCCATCAGCTTTCCAGATCTCCCCAGACTCATTTCCTTTTACTGTGTCAGCAGGTAAAAACCTCTTATTTTCCTCCAACTGTTCACTCTTTGTACCACCTTTATGATGTTTTTTGTATCACCTGTGTTTTTCAACACTGATTACTGTCAATATTTCTTTTGACCTGCTAATGTTGGTGTTAATAAAATATAATGTCTTTTTGCCAGAGATGTGTTACCCTTTCCTCTGGAGCTTCCTGAAGCCATTGCAAAGGCATCATCCCACAAAGAGCTGGAGTCCATCTCACATATGGGAATAGGTTGGTGAACTACTTTTTCATATATTTGTAAAAAAAAAAAGTGTGTCACAATTTTTAGCAAGAGAGTTGAAAATGTGTCTAGAGGAAATATTCTTTGCCCATCTTGTATCAAATACATTAATTATGCAATTTGGCATCATGGTCGTTTAATGTTTTTGTGCAGTTTAGGACATTTTCAAAAACAAAAAGGAAGATAGCAATTGCTCAAAATCGACCAATTAAGCAAAAATCATGTTGAACTATGATGGAAAAAAACATCTGTATCGTTTTCTAGAATTCTGGAATTCCCACCTCAACGTCCGTGGGCCTCGGGAGGCTCCTAAGCCCAACACGGCCGAGCAGAAGAAGCCAGACATTCTGAACTCTGCAAACCATCCTGACCCTGTTCCCCAGCCCGACTCAGACAAGCTGCTTGAGACGGCCCCAGAATCCACCGACCAACCAGGTCAGACTCCCACCCTCTTCAATGAGTTCTGTCCAATCACGACGCGCAGCCCTGTGGAGCTAGACTGTGGCTCGGGCCTGGGCGCCCTCTGCTTCATCAACCCCCTCTTCCTGCAGTCCATGAACGCTCTGTCCAGACGGCGCATGTTCAAAAGAAGCCTCAAGGTTCGGCTTTCCACCGAGCCGTCGACCATGCTGTCGCCCCCGCTTCTTCCTCCTCCTCCACCGCCTCTACTGCCCAAAACCAAAAAGAAGTGTAGAGGAGCCCTCCATATAAGTAAAAGCGCAGGCCTTTTACAGGATGGAAGTCAAGCCATGCAGATCGATCCCACTCTCCAGGACACCCAGACATTGCCCATGGAGACCCAAGTTCGGCGTTCGTCCTCAAGCCCTGACTTCCACCCTTGGATACAGGAGCTGCAGGGCCAAATGGAAGCAGGCCCACTCAGTGCAGACGGGGCTCAGCTACCAACAGTAATGGAGCATCTTACAGAGGAGTCGGACTACATGCAGCCCTCTCCGGTGATCAGTTCATTACCTTCTGCCTCCCTCTCTCCTTACCTCTCCCCGTCTCTTCCTCCCCTGGCCCCTCCTCCTCTTTTGCCCAAAATGTCTTCTCGCCTGTCTCCTCACGACTCCCCGGTGGATTCTCCCTCCTCTCTCTCGCCCTACCAATCCCCTTCCATTTCTCCCAAGGTGCCCTTCTCCCTCTCCCCGTATGCCTCACCTAGCGCCTCTCCTTCTATTTCACCCAATCGCTCCCCGTCTCCTTTTCCCAAATCCCCGCCCTCACTCTCTCCCTTCAACTTCCTCCCTTCCTTCCCTGAACCGGAGCAGGCTTATGCCACGCCCACACCGGCGGTTTCCAGACCAGATCAGCAGAGGTCAGCGAGAGCAGGTGCAGATGATAATAAGGATGAGGAACAAGGAACCGCGCAAAGGAGGGAAGAGGAGGCTCTGGTTTTAAAGATGAACGCTGCTGCTCTAAATGACATGGACAGCTGCAGCTCCTCCAGCAGTCTGGAGGGGGCAGCAGAGACCCCACCTCGCTCACCACACAAACAGGACAGTGGCACAAGCCGAACAAACGTTTTAGACTCTAGCTGAATCCCGATATAATCATGACGCACTGTGTAGAATGACTTGGTGTAGCTTTGGTTACAGCATCCCTCGGCCTCATCGTGAAATCTTCTTTTAGAAGAGAGCCAAAAACCTAAATTTAATTACATTTTTACAAAACAATGATGCTGTTTATTTGGCATGTTTTAACTGCCAATTGTGTACTCTTTTTAATTGTGCTCCGCCGCTAACCATTTTCTTGAGTAAATCCCAAATAGTTGACTGATTTCCTTCCCTGACAAGAAACCATTAGTTTTCTTTGATATCAGTGTTTTCTGTAAATTAAATTAGAATTGTCGGGACGTGAATATCTCTTTAGGAAGTGACATCACAATTAATCATCAGTGTATTTTTTGTGTCAAAGATATATAAATATGGCTTTATTATTGTCATACAAACCAAGTTAACAAAATGTATTTAAAAAAATCAAAACCTAAAACATGTTGTAATAAATACTGTAGTTACCAATATCAGATTGTCAGCGAATTCATAAAATTGAAATAATAATGTCTCATAGCTCTGGTGAAAAACAAAGTACAACTGAGATCTTATCAAACACATTTTATTTGTCAGATTCAACACCACATTTCTTCCATACATTGCTTTTTGGGCCTTCCTGTCACGGCAATATTTTATACAGTCAAATAATCCATGACTTCTTCCTATTAAAGCTTGCAACAAAAAAAACATCAAGTATTATTTTTCCTTACAGTCAGCAATCAGGTGCCATGGCAGCTATTTAACAGTTCTTGTCAAATCATCATCACCACCAAGCCTGGTAAACATGAAATTTATGGACAGGCTGTAAAAATGAAATTTTTAGCAAAAACCTTTATTGCAAGTAATATGTACTGCAGGTAATAAAAAGTGAAGGCGAGTGCCATGTTGATCATTTTGTGAAGATTTGAAGCCAATTTTTTTCCTTGCCATTATTAGAAAGTGAAAACTACCAAGCACTGGTTTAATGGACAGTTCTCAATACTGCTCAGAAAAATCTGTTTCCTAAGTGCATCTAAAAGAGAGATAGCGTGGTATTAATTATCAGCTCTTGAAAAACAGACCTGACTTTGGACCGTGGCTGGTGTCTTTGGCAGATCTGATCTAGTCTTATGGCTTTATTTGAAATGTGAAACTGTGTGGTTTAACATCAATCAAGAGTCAGTTTGCTTTCACATACGATTAAAAAAAAAGGAATCTGATTTTCAGTTGGTATTTCTGAAGCCTTTGGATCAGGGCATCCATCCATCAACACCAGCAGGGGCTGTCTCTTTTGCTCATCTCCAAAAGGTCGGCCTCCAGCTGCTCTGCATTGTCTTGGAAGCGCTCAGTGAAGGAGCAAATCAAACCTGCTGCACTGCCTTCATATTCCACCAGCTCTACGCTGTCCCCTGTACACCACACGGAGAGACAGACAAGAACTGAATACAACTGCTCCACAATCAGTCTTTAAATACAGTTTTAAACACTAAAATGTTTAAGGCCATTTTTAATCTCCATTCCTCGTTTCTGATCTGTTAGTGCATGTGTTTGTATTTGTGGATCTGTGTGTTATTGAACAAGAGATGCAGGAACATACCGTTGACCTTGGAGTTGGCCTGCACAAACATCTTACGAGCTTCCTTCCTCAGCAGCACTGTCTCACGCAGACGCAGGAAGTTGTGAGCGCCGCTGTCACTGACAGTGGAGTAGCCGTCGTATAACGCCCTGCCTCCCTCCACGTCTGCTGTTGACTTCAAGACCTACAGAACGATAGATCACGTCAGAAACATATAAGGTGCAGTGGTGGGTGAATTCAACTAGGTCATCATACAGAGAGATAATTAATGATTATATTTATGATGTCACATTTAACAATTTTGCATTCAAGCGTATACTTCTCCTAAACTGTTCTTATGTGATCATTGCAGGTTTCAAAATGATACAAATAAATCGGATTTGCAAATGTTTCAGGAAGGACGGAAATGAATTCATTACATTTATTAGACCTTAGGAACACACAGTGAGTTTGGAGAAAGAAAAAAACTGAATATTAATATAACTT
Organism: Ammodytes marinus; assembly: GCF_949987685.1. Taxonomy (NCBI): domain Eukaryota; kingdom Metazoa; phylum Chordata; class Actinopteri; order Uranoscopiformes; family Ammodytidae; genus Ammodytes; species Ammodytes marinus. Next base: position 12,197,629 of record NC_137218.1, read on the forward strand.
TTATTTGTTTATAGGAGAAACTCAACAGTGCACTTTCAAGTAATTGCTCCATGATTTTAAGAATGGGACCGACTTAAGTTATAAAATGTATAGAGCACTTAAGCCATGTACAGTTATTGTTATCATTTCATCAAATCGAATGTTATTTTTGCACATTTGTGGCCTAGAAATCCAGACCCACATCTAGAACGATGTAGGGTCTGGCAATGAGCAAAATATCTTCCCAACTCAAGGGCCGGCACCAATGCATGCATTTCAAAATACCACTGCAAGCAACTGGATAGCACCACGACAAATCAGAGCAATGAACAAGGTGACGTATGCTGTATGGGATCTTGCTGTACGCTAATGGATATACAGTACCTGCAGTTTCTGAAGGAACTTGTGGATGGCGTTCTTTCCTACGGTCCTGATCTTGCTTCGGTCTAGTGTGATTCGAGCGTCAGACTTTCCGTCCTGTCCCGTCACTTCCTCCAAGCCCACCAGGCCTTCCCCGGCCTCCAGCAGAACACGCAAGATCACGAAACGAGCCTGCATGTGAGCCTGAGAGAGAGAGATGCACACACACATACGTGACATACACTGTATACATCTCCTGACACTTAAATACTGAGACTATAAGCCAGCACACACAACATAAAATTGAGGAGGTCAGCTTGTAAGGGACACAGGAATGAATGTGTCTGTATGTTGACTTGTCTTGTAAACAGTGTTCATCCAACACTATTTTTCTCTGAAGTTGTATATAAATGAAAGATATGATTCATCACTACGTGTTGCAGAGTGGAGAGTGAGAGAGACAGCGTGTGTAGCAGACACATTACCTGTCTCCAGCTCTTGCTCTCCGGTGTGTAGAACTCCAGGCCCAGCAGTCCAGCTCTGACCATGCTGAGCCAGTTGATGTACACCACATCCTCCGCATCCGGGCCTTCGTGGCCAAAAATACTGGAGAACACACATTCACACAAAAGGCATGGCCATCAGACACACTAACACAAACAAAGGCATAGCCATCAACAAATTCTCTGGGGTTTACCAGAAATACAGACTGCCTAAATAACAAGATGAGATTATTAATATAACCCAAAATGTTATTCATAAAGTTTGAGACTGTCTGCAACACAAAATACCAGCATTACAGCATCCCCTGTACTGAGCCGGCTAGATGTCTAAGTAAACTAAGCAGCTAATTAAAGAGATCCCAAACAAACTAGTATGGAAGAATTTTTTTTGTTAAATAACTTGCGTACTTTAAGAGACTTCCTGATTTTGACACCTAAGTCATGAAAAAGTTCTTCCTGAAAAACATGTTGGGGGATTTAGAGAAACAATATTTTAGGATAACAACTTGTCAAAAGTTATTATAAAGTTACCATAACATTTTAAACTACTAATGAAGAGTGTTCAAAACAATTCCATGCAATAGAAAAATCCAGCAACAGAGTTGCTTTATTTTTAATGAATCAAGGCAAGACCTCCAACCATAACTAAAATACACATTTACTGAGAAGCATAAATGTGAGTCCCACATGTGTAACTGAAGCTTGAGCATCAGCAGCTGTCTACTGGCATAAGCCTAAACATAAAGAGGCCAGACGACGTCTGGGATGAGAAAAATGTCCTCAATAACAGAGTTATGTTCTTCTTCGTTTCACCTGCTTTTGACCTCAAACAAAGCCCCTTAATGGTTTGATGTATGGGCTGTAGTTAACTTTTGAAGAACATTTGGGGCTTACCGCTGAAAAAGCTTTTAATATGATGGTTAGAATTGTATAAATATATGGGAATGTAAAAAACCTCACCTGAGTGCTTCCTTATTGAGACACAGATAGAGTCCGACACACTCGGCGCGGCATTCTTCATAAGAGGAAGCAATGGTGGAGAATTTACTGTCCCATGTCTCACTGCCCCGGTACCAACTTGACACCTGAAAGGCACTCTCATTCCTTTAGACTGTCTGCAGACTGAACGCAGAGATACAAATGGGTTTATACGCACAAACACACAACTCACTGGTTCTCCAGTCTCTGGGTTGGTCACCTTACTCTTGTCAAAGTTGAACTTGCCCTCGTCATCCTGTAGGGAGAGGTGGAGCAATACATACCGAAATCAGACAGAATTCTTCCATCAAACATCAGAAAATGTAACATGCTAGCAGGGTGAAATCAAATAAAAATCTAAATCTTTGAATATGAACTGTTTAAATTTCACCGATGTACCAGAAATAACAGAGCAACACATCAGATCAGATTATTAACTCAACATTGTGTTGGTTGCTCACAGCTGAGTGCTTGTGCATGGGGCATTCATGCTACTACACTTTTTTTTGCTGACCTGGACAAACAGCTTGCCGCTTCCATGTCCCAACAGCTCATGCAGTCCAACCTGTACCTCGAATGATGGTCCTTTCCACTTGATGAACACATCCTTGTATCAAAACAAACACACAACAATGTATTAATCCATGAATGTGTAAGAGAGACAAGAGCTGCATGTTAAGAGACCTGGGTAGCTGCAGACGTTACCTTGTCTTCCTCCTCCAGGAAGGTGAGTTTCTCCTTTTGTGTAGCATAGGCCACGGCCAGCACGTTGCCTAGCGACACGTTTTTGAAGCCCTCTGACTGTCTGATGTCATCGTCTAAACAACGAAACACAAACTCTTTTTTAAAGTATAATTGTTGAGACAGAAAAACATTTTACAAGTGAAACCAACTGAACTTTTTTTGCTTTCACATCACAGTGTACATACAGTTGGGGATGTTGATGCCAGCTGGGATTCCGCTCCCAGCGAATGTGAGAACATCCAGAGAGGTGAAGTCAGGTTTGAGGAAAGTGTCCTTCTCAAATTCCCTGGGCCAAGGCAGCTCGGGGAGCAGGACTTCAGCTGAGCCCACCAGTTTGGTAAAACGCTCACTCATTGCCTTGTTCACGACCGCAACGAAACCTAGGGGTGACATCACAGCCACAGAAGTTAGAAGGTAAATAGATAATTAAAAAAAAAAAAGAAAGAAAGAAAGAAAACCCAGCAACATTGACCTTCCTGTAATTTGATTTTGCATTTATCTATTTAATTTACAGTTTTTAGTTGCTCATTTGCAATGTTAATTTCCCCTTAGTCTTCAGTTCTGTAGCATGACAACAAAAAAAATGGAGAAGCAGCTTGCATGCTAGTAAACATGTTACAACATGATATCAAGGTTCTTGACCACTGTTGTACTGTAGTTACCTTCAAACTCTCCTCTGGAACCGAATGGGTCTCTGTAGCTCTCTATGAAACCTATATAACTGAGGGAAGGAGGGAGTGGAGAGCAAAGAGAGAAAGGTGTCAGAAATGTTTACAAGAGAGAAGTATTCAAATTTGTTTGGTACTAAAGCAGGCGTTAGATGGCAAAATAAACTTCATTGTGGATAGTTGGCGTGCTCATTTGAGGTTCCTGTGGTTGAGTGGGCTCACCTTTCAACAATTGGTCCCTTGTCTTTGATCCAGTAGCGCGAGCCCTCTTTGTGGGCATCAACTGAGCCGAGGTTGAAGCTGCGTCTGTACTCTTCAAGCATCTTTCTCTGGTTCTCATTGGCCGCATAGTCCTGTATTAAGTATTTGGAAACAGAACGAGAATTTCAAAAGTGGAAATGTGGGAGGAAGTTATAAACTCATTTGTTCAGTGTTAGAATAATCCTAAAGATGTGGCTCTCTTTGCCTTACCAATGGCCCTTACTATTGTTGTTGTCACATGTTCATATTTCTACATAACAATTCTTTTTAAGATGTCATTATGCCACTCCTGTATCCTTCTCACCTCTGCTAGCTTAAGGTTATGGCAGACTTTTTCCATGACAGCAGCATAGTCTCCCCTCGTCACAACAAACTCTTTGTCTTCAAAGTTGAACTTGCCGCAGGATGACTCGCACTCCCCATCCACTGCACAGTCTGAAAAGCAGAAGTTTACATTTTGTTTTGCTTTAATCTCTGTCTGTGTAGCATCATTAATGACATTACTTACATAAACAAATGTATGTAGTGTATTTGAGTTCACAAGCTGGAATGTCTTAAGCATAACATGAAGAGTCTTCATGACATTTGGCACTTGTTCAGTATGCCAAATCTGTCACAAGTGCAATGTGGTTGGTGAGTGTCTTCAATGTTAATGAATTGTGTTCTAGTTTTCATGTACTGTAGAACATTATTAACTTCACTGTAGCTCTTACCTTTCTGCACAGCTGAAGCCAAGCGAACTTCATAGCAGGCTTTACCTCCGTTTTCCTTCTTAAACAGACGAGTGTTGTAAGCAGAAAGTTTCTGGAGACAAAGCACAAGAGCACAGCTAAGAATACAGTCATATGAAAAAGTTTGGGACCCCCTTCTAATTTGGGGGATTTTTGTTCATCATTAGCTGGGATTTCAAAGAAGCAAATTCCTTTTCATATATGACATACAGTGTCATTTTGTTTATTGGAATAATAGAAAATATGCAATAGGCATCATAACAAAATTTGACTGGTGCATACATTTGGGCACCCCAAAATAACAGCCTCTAGACGCCTCCGGTAGCCTGTGATGAATGTCTGGATCCTGGATGTAGGTATTTTTAACATTCTTCCATACAAAAGCAATCCAGTTCAGTTAAATGTGATGGCTGCCGAGCATGGAAAGCTCGCTTCAAATCATCCCATAGATTTTCGATGATATTCAAGTCATTGGACTGCGACGGCCATATCAGATAGGGGTGGGAAAAAAAAAAAAAAAAACGATTTTCCGATTAATATCGATTCTCTCTCGGACGATTCTGAATCGATTCAGAAAAGTTAATCGATTTTTTATTTTTATTTATTTTTTTGTTGTTGTTGTTGTTATAAATACTAATACTTCCTGCGCCATTGCGCATGCACACCACACATGTGCGAGTTGTTTCCAAAGTGGCTTCAAAAGGGCTGAGAGCAGCAAACCCATGACCTACACCGGCTTTATCTCTGTTTACGTTTTTGTATGAGAGCTGAATTCCAAGCCATACTTTTTGTACAATGTGTTGAAATGACATAGAAAATAATAGATAATAGAAAAGAAATCCTATGGAAACATGATTTACGAGATTAGAAATAAAATAAAACTGAATCGGTTTAGTTTTTACATACTTCCATATTGTGTTGAAATGCAAGCTGCATTGATTATTGCACTGTTCATAGAAAGTCATATTTGTGACAAGAAAAGCTTTTCTCTTAATACAATATTAGAGAAGGCAATTCATCTGTTGATTGTCTTTAATGATCATCACAAAAGTAGGAAGTGATTAGCAAACTCCGAGTAGCAAACTCAGATGTGCATATAAATATATTTTTGAAATTCACACATGGGTATGTACATAAAAAATGTTTTGCATTGAGATGCATTGAAAATCGATTTTGAATCGAATCGTTGACCTCTGAATCGGAATCGAATCGTGAGGTGCCAAGAGGTTCCCGCCCCTAATATCAGAACATTGTACTTTTTCCTCTTCAGGAATTTGAACTGTGTTAAGGGTCATTGTCTTGTTGGAATATTCAACCCCTGCGCAACTTCAACTTTGTGACTGATGCTTGAACATTATCCTGAATAATCTGTTGAAACTGGGATGAATTCATCCAACTATCGACTTTAACCAGGGCCCCAGTCCCTGAAGTGGCCACAGCATGATTGAACCGCCACCAAATTTGACAGTAGGTAGCAGGTGTTTTTCATGGAATGCAGTTCTCCTTTCACCATGCAAAGCGCTTTTTATAATGACCAAATAACTTAATTTTTGTCTCATCAGTCCAAAGCATTTTCTTCCAATATGAATCTGGCTTGTCTAAATGAGCTTTTGCATACTCCATGCAACTGTATCTGTGGCGTGGGCGCAGAAAGGGCTTCCTTCTCATCACCCGGCCATACAGATGTTTTGGTGCAAATTGCGCTGAATTGTTGAACGATGTACAGATACACAATCTGCAGCCAGATGGTCTTGTAGGTCATTGGAGGTGATCTGTGGGTTGTGTGTAACCATTCTCGCAATCCTCCACCTATGCCGCTCCTGTATTTTTCTTGGTCTGCCAGACCTGGGTTTAACTGCCACTGTGCCTGTGTCCTTCCATTTCCTGATAACGTTCCCTACAGTCGAAATTGACAATTGAAACCTTTGGGAAAGCTTCTTGTAGCCTTCCCCTAAACCATGACAATGAATAATCTTAGTTTTTCAGATCTTTTGGGAACTGCTTTGATGATCCCATTCTGTCTCACTTCAGCAGAGAGTCAAAGAGAAGTGCAACTTGCATTTAGGCGCCTAAAATACATTTTCTCATGATTAAACAGACATTTCTATGAGGTTCAAGGCTTAACAACATAATCCAACCAATTTTGTGTTTAAAGTCATCAGTTTTACATGCTGTTACATGCATTAAAATCAGCAAAACCACAAGGGTTCCCATATTTTTGCACAGCCAGTTTTTCACATTTTATTTAATTTCATATAACTAAATACCGCTTTTCAAAAAATCTTTGTTTGGAAAACATCCCAGTACTTAGCTGTTCCTGGTAAATTAAAGACATACGACTTGTATCTTTTTTTTGTGAAAGCAGAGTCAATTATAATGCCGGCCGAGAGGGGTTCCCAAACTTTTTCATATGACTGTAAGTCGTGGAGCGACAAGAAAAGACACAGGGCCCACATGAACCATCAAAATGGATTATGGAAGATAATGGAGGTGCCATGATGAAGTACAGAAAAATAGAAAGTACATGTTATTACAAGGGATTGGAAAAAGAACAATGGAAATAAGAATTAATCACTTCACAGGTGTGAAGTCAGCTTACTTTTGAGTCAAGAAACTTCTGAGCCAGCTCAGCATCCTCCAGACCGCAGTTTCCTGAGAAGTAGGTGGTAATTCCCTGAATAAAAAAAAAAACGTCATTAGCTTACTCTCATAGTGGTCACCTATTGCACCAAGTTCTGGGTTTTAGTGTCTTCCTGAGTCAATTGTTGGCAGCTAATTTAAAGATAACCTTTTCTTAAAACGTAGTTGACAAAAGTAAAAACTCAAAAAGGAAACTGATGCAGAAAAAAAAGAAAAAAGTCCTCTTTGACATCTGTCAATTCTATCTTGTCCTGACAACACGATGGATATATCATTAAATATTACCTGACAAAACAATTTAGGTCAAAGCTGTTCTAAACCATTTACATGATATAAGAACCCACCTTGTTGCCAAGCCCCAGCTGCTTCTGTCTGTCTTCCAGAGAGTAGAGGAGACACGAGCAGCTGTCCCAAAGAGCCTCCATCTCAGTGGGCTGCTCCTGAAATGCCTTGCTGGCCCTCATCAAAGCCTTGAGCTTCTCCTGGATGGACAAACCACAGATGTAAATGGCTTATAATATATCTTATAATATATCACAGCAGCAACAAAGGCATATTACAGATCATAAGCACCTTATAATACACTAGCTTGCCAGTTTATTAGGAACACTTGTACAATCCAATATTCATATGAGTGCTTCTGTTGATGCTGTTTTAGAGTGTTTATTCAAAATTATCAAGGGCACATATAATGGCGTTTGCAGTCACACTTGGTTTCACACCTGACACTGCAGACCACCTTACCTTGGGTAGATTTGGGATGAACTTGGTGTCCCCGAAGGACTTGTAGTTTCCCATGTTGGCATACAGACCAGCTGCATACACCAAGAAGGCCTAAACATCACACACACACACAAGAAGAAATATGTGAGAATTTGTATCCGGTAAATGGACTTTACTTATATAGCGCTTTTTAGACTGATTTTCTAAGCCCAAAGCACTTTACATTTCGTACCACATCCACCCATCCATACAGATGGCAGTACACTCATACACTGATAGCAGTAGCTGCCATGCAAGGTGCTCTCTGAACCATCGGGAGCAATTTGGGGTTCAGTGTCTTGCCCAGGGACACTTCGACATGTGTATGGCATAATGAAAATGTCTATCTATGCATGCTTGCATTTGTATGTGGATTAAAAGGGTGTGTAACAAAAACACCAGAAACGGCAAAAGACACAAAGACCGTACCTGATACTCCTCAGCGCTGAGTCCAGCTGCTGTGGCAACCTGTTCCAGCTGCGCGGGCGTTTGCTTCCTGAAGACTTTCTGCAGCAGAACAAAGATGTTTGCCGACTCTGGGGAAGTCTGCAGCAGCACTGCCAGGCCACCATACCTGAGATAGCAGATGTGATTGTTTTGGTCAGCAGGGATTCAGATTTATTATTTAAAGCAGGATAGATTTTTTCTTTGACATTTAGCATCTCTATTGTTTCAGTAACATACCAAGCAGCACGTGACAGGTAGTGGGAGTACATCTTCTCCTGTGGTGAAAGCAAACGGAAGGCCTCACGACAGTCAAGATAAGAGACGCCAATGTCGTTTGGGAGGTAGTACTGGGAGTCCACCATCTTCGGTCTGTGGTTGAGCACTGACGATAAGGAACTGAATTAAGAGAGGATAAGGGAAGTGGGGAAAAGATTACAGAAAAAAGGAAGGAATAGACAAGGAATGGAAAAGGAAGTAAGGAAGTGTAGGTGGGATAAGAAAGAAAGGTGGAACACAAAAATGAGAGGGAAGAGGAAAGGACAGAAGAGTGGGGGATAAACAAATAAAAACATTATTACGAGTTAAAACCGACAGCACTGGCTTTTATTCTTTTGAATAGTACTGTGAGCTTAAGGAACACATTGAATAGGGCTGACACCAGTGCCTAATTTTCTGTATCAATAGATGTATATATGCAACTTTTACCACTGTTTACCAGAAACAGTTAATAAAACTAGGCAAGGTCTTTGATGGCTTGCTTTGAAGAACAGCCAGAATCCAATTAAGAATGATAATAAGAAAATTAAATTAAATAAACCCTTCACCTCATGATTCATTGATCATCACATTGATAGATGCATCTATGGACTAACTAACTCCTAATCTTTCAAGTATTGATTAATTCTGCTTATAATTGGGGATTTGATTGATTTGAGGTCATTTGTTTTTTCTCCCCTGGATAACCAAAGACTTACTGCACGGATATGGTTACAGTACAAAACGGCAAAGTTAAAACATGCTCAGAATTTATTCAAATGTTTAGAGATGAACAGCAGCCTATCATGTCAAACAACGACACTGATTTAAACAGAACCAGCTAGAATGAATGCAGCTTTCTAGTTTCACTTTCCATTAAACCAATATTTGAAATAAATAAAACATACATACATACATACATACATACATACATACATACATACATACATACATACATACATACATACATACATACATACATACATACATACATACATACAGTGTGGCGCATATGAGCCGAAATAAACACGTTTCCCCCTGTCAATTTAAAAGTATCAGCCAGCCTTAAACTGCATGTTAAAGTAAATAGTGTAAATTACTTTAGTCCTCGGCTGAAAAAAATACATTTAGCTAACTCAATATTAATGGTAACGTTAGCTGATAGCGCGCATGCTAAGATTGCTGCTGAGTGCTTCGATCATTAATTGCCCAACCACGACTTCTTTAAGGCAAAGCTAAAACTAGCAAACACCACTAGGCCTGTAACTATGTCTAATAATCGTCTCTTTGGTGCATTTGGAGAAGTATAAAGGCTGATACCAACTCCACAGCATGTTACCTTATTTTCTTCAATAGCTCCAGCGAACGTCAAATTGCAGTCTCACGCTGCTGAACACTTCCTGTATTCATTCAACGTTAGACCCGCCCCTCGACCAATCACAGGTCGAGTATTGCAGTTTCAACCAATCACAAATCAGCTGTTCCGGAATTTTCCAAGGACTACACTTTAAAGTTTTCTGACCGAGTACAGCCGTGCAGCACAAGGATCACTAAACGTCAAAAACACGATAACAAAACTGTAGCATCGCACACATGCACAAGTCATGATAGACTATTCAGATATAATGACTGAATAAATACCGGTAACGTAGGAAATGACGTTTCAAGGACGAGGTGGCCGAGTGGTTAAGGCGATGGACTGCTAATCCATTGTGCTCTGCACGCGTGGGTTCGAATCCCATCCTCGTCGGTGTTTTCCACATCCGAAGACATCTCAACATTATTCAACAACTACTTACTCGATGTCAACTGATACGAATATGAGAAAAAAGCATGTGTCTTCCAAATGCTCCTCGTGGCAAGGTGATACTCCGACTAGTCTCGCACAGCCGTTGTCTGCCAGCAGGTGGCAGTTTTTCCACGGCTGCAGCTGTTCCCTCCCCCTTTATTTTTTTGATGTGAGGTGAAAAGTTGGATACAGAAAATCACCAAATTGTTTAAATTTTTTTTAACACACATCGGACCATTACAAAAACATTAGGCTACAACATTTTTTTTCCACACACTTTAATGTGTTAATCTACTTGGTAGATTTCTGGTAAAACCGTATTGGGCTTAGAAACCACACAACATTTTGACAAGTTTTTGGTTTTATTGAATTCTAAAAACATGATGAGAAATTGAATTATTTACAAAGAAGAGTGCAACAGAAAGTATTATGTTTTCCTTGATGAATGGGAGAGCTGTCAGCTGTACTAAATCCAAATGGTAGTTTCAGTGACCAGTCCTTCACCACAATAGAAATGTAAACAAACATCTTTGGCATTCAACACAGCTGTGTGTGCATGCACCTGTGTTTATTTGTAAGGTTCATGCTTGGGTTTTGCCTTCCCTCCTGTCGGGAGGCGTTGTTGGGAGTATCCAGCGATAGCAGTCCGAGAAGCTCAGGCTCTTGTCCACGGCACAGCTGGTGCAGTAGACGATCCCCAGAGCCAGCATCACTACGAGAAACACACACAGAGGCACCAGCAGGGCAACCAGTAGCCAGCTCTTGTCATTCTTCTTACCTTCATCAGTCCCTACCTCCGCTGAGCTATCTTCTGTACTATCCATCTTAGAACCTTCCCTATTTCCAGAGCCGTAAGAAGCACCACCTCCTACCCCACCACTACCTTCTCTACCTCCTGCCTTAGCTTCAGCCTCATTATTAATTTCGTTGCCTGTGCTGTCTTTTTGTGTCGGGGTTGGGGCTGTCTGATGTTGGTTTGGTGACAGGGCATCCCATTGGTTAAGGTGATTATCTGAACCATGAGCCATGTCAGGGGAGAGTCCCTCAGGGGTTTCCGTCATCCAGTCAACATCAAAGTTAGTGTCAGCTTCAAAGTTGGGGTCTGGGGTGAATGCAGAGGACCAGGGCATATCATGGTTAGGGTCAAAGCCAGGTATGTGAGCAAAGTCACTGGGGTCAGGGGTTAGGGTGGAATATTCTTCGTCGTCAGGCGATGGCTGGCAGGTAAGTCCATCTGTCTGCAGGTCATAGCCATTGTCACAGTAACACTGGTACCCTCCCATGTAGTTGAGACACTGCTGCTGGCAGGGTGACTCCCCTACACACTCGTCTACATCTACGCACTGTCCTCCACTGCCCGACTCGTACCCGGGGTTACACAAGCACGTGAAAGACCCCACCGTGTTTTCACAAATGTCCTCACAGCTGCCCTCATCTAGGCACTCGTCCACGTCCACACACTCACCCTCGTCATCCTGCTGGTACCCGGGGTTGCAGGTGCAGTGGAAGGTGCCCGGGATGTTGATGCAGAGTTGAGGGCACGGCTGCTGTCGACATTCGTCTACATCGGAACATTTGCGGCCATCTGGACCCATCTGGTAGCCTGGGGGACATGTGCAGCGGGTGCCACGAGATGTCTCCACACAGTCATACTCACATCCCATCTTCACACAGATCTCTTTGATGGTGTGGGGCTGGTCAGTGGGACCAGCGGAGTCTGAAGATAATTCAGGGGGGTCAGTTTGGCTAAGGGGGTCTGGCTTGCAATTGTACCCGTCCTCATCTATCGTAAATCCCTCCGAGCAGTAACAGTAGTAGTCTGTGTCCGTGTTCTGACAGAACTGCTCGCACCCGTGGTCCCCGCTGCACCAGTCCTGGTTCTGCGGAGATGTGGCTGAGGAACATAGGGGTGCATCCCTGGACCAGCCCACCGACTGGTCATCTCTCTCCATGCACAGCACCGTCTGCTCCCCATCAGGGCTGGAGCTGTCTACAGGGCAGGATAGAGTAGCTACAGACCCAAAGGGCACATGAGTCAGCAGGGTGCTGACTAGGTGGAAAGGTGTGGTGTAAAGAGCTGGACCGCTACCCTCGTCCTCCAGCGGTGGACACATTCCTTTGTAGTTGTACTGGCAAACGTATCCGTCCAACGGCAGTGCACAGGAGCCGTCGACCCACCGGAAATTGTCGCTGCTCGTACGCCCGCTCTCAGAGGTTTGGACGGTCATGGCCACACAGCGAGGGGCCGCACAAGTCCCAGGAGTGTCTTCACGGAGCCAGTTGGTGAACTGGCCATCCTGGTCTCCTGTTGGAAAATAAGGAGAAAAAAATTAAATTTAATCTTTCTTTCCCCCACTCTGCAATTTCTCTTATAGCATTTAATTCACTTTTTCAGATCGAAGTGACACAGCAAAAGTGTTAATCCTTAATATTATCATACTGCTTTGTGTACAATGTATTTTTCCGCAGTGTCCCTTTTTTGTACTACCACTAGGGGTAGCCAAAGTCGTATATTTTTTAAAATTATACACATATGGACTTGGAAAAGAATGAATTTAATTTGCAAATATTTTTTCTGCATGGAATACAAGGTAAGTTTTACCGCCCTGAAATAGCTGGATAGTAGTTAGAATGAACCTACAACAGTGCAGGAGTTGCCATATAAACAACTGATGCTGCAGTGCAACCAGGCCCTATTTCTTGAAAGACACACAGGTGTTACATTTTTCAAAAGTGCTTTTTTAGTTCTGTGAGCATCACATACAATCTTCAATGAACATTCAGTGGAGAAAGGAATCTCTGTATCGAACCCTAGTTAAACAAAACCGTATGTATTGCTAGATCTAGATACCACTGGGGATAAGTTAGAAAATGTGTTTTCTTTTTAAATTTGGGCGAACCAACACTTTAAATCATGGCAGATTAAATAGTACAACTAAGCTGGCCCCATAACTCTTGAAAATTACTTTTCTAATGAAAGACCAAGACACTCTTAGTGATAAAGATCACATCTGGTTTTTAGTGGGCCGTGCTTGTATAATGAGTATGAGGGGTAGCTATGAGGTCAAAAGGGGATTGAACTACCCCTGTCGCGCCAGCTCCGTCTCTGTGAAACAAAAGAAGTTAATGCAATAACCATCCAGTCAGCTCAGAGATCTGGAGGCTGGCCCAAGTACCAAAGTCTGATGCTTTATTACCATAATCTAAAAGTGATTCACAAGCACTTTTATTGACGGAGGCCTAATGGTTGTAAATACTGAATGTAAAATATTTTTAATGAAAGTAACAAAGGGTATATTGTTGTATCCCAGGTTAACATGTATTACAGTAACCTACAATCTACATAGTAAAATAGACCTAAATCTACTGTTGGTTAATAGACATTGCCTCAATCAATGCATTTTCGAATACTTTTTTTCTGTCCATCAGTAAATTCTACTAGAAACGTGATTTTTTTTATAGCTTTGAGTGCAGTGATATATCAAAAAGTGGACTGGGGACAGCAAGTTGAATGCAATTTAGCTTGAACTCAGTTATCAACATCCAATTAAAATGACGGATATGGTGATGACGGTCAATATTATTAACACTGTATGGGGTCCCCAAATGTCATAAAAGGTGAGAATTTGCCTGTGACCCAGACGAATCCTCTGAGCGGTCTGGTGGATGAACACTGGCGTGGCGGTCTGTGCAGCCCGATCCAGAGACGAAGCCTTGGCCTGGTCCCCTGGGAATCCATGGCCAGCAGCAGCTCGTGAACCACACCCGCGGCCTCTTGGGTATGCATGGTAGCCAGGGTCCCCCCTCGCTCCCGGCAGCTCCGTCCAGCCTCCCTGAAGGTTCTCTTCTGCAGGAAGACACTGTAGCATCCCTCCTGGTGGCAGAGTGCATCTCTCTCTGCCAGCTCGGCCCGGGCTGCCGGCTGCTCCCCCTCCGTCTCCCTCAGCCTCTGGCCTTGGATTCCAGGAGCCAGACAGACCATCAGCAGCCACAGGACACACAGGAGACTCATGCTGCTGCTGCTGCAGCTGCTACTGCTCCCGATGATGGTCTTTTGCATCCTCCACCCAGACATGAGGTTCAAACTAAGCCAGCATTCAAATCGGTCAAAATAAATTAACCTAGTAAAGGAAAGTAACAATTTTTTATACAAAAAGAATAAAAAAAGAACTTGGCCCAAGTTCAACCACTTCAACGATTCAACAGACTGAAACTTGCCAAACCACACACTATTTTTGTCCTTCCCTGTTAGTGTATTTAGATAAATATTCTGGTCTAATTGATATTTTACTTAAAGTAATCCTAGGCAGATAAATCCAAAATTGGCATTGGATTGCCTTTATTTATTTCAGAGCTTTAGCCCAATACTTAAGACAACTATCCCTACAATACACAGTCTTTTTAACTCCATTCACCAGCAAACTGTCAGCAGTGCTACCACAGTAAAGCAGATTTCATCAGATCCTGTATAAAAATAATAGGAATCAATGCAGTCCAGTGGAGTCCCCTAGGAAGTCCAGTTAATTCCAGTACAGTCCAAAATAAAGTCCAGGGTTCGAAATTGTTCAATGGAGCAATCTGCCCTTCAGCTAAGTCCAAAAAAGTCCATATGTGAATCTGATGGAGTTCAGTGACAGTAACCCTCTCCTGTATCTGATCCTGCTGGGGCTTTCTTGCCTCTGCAAAGTTGGCTTCCTGACTGGACCTCAGAATGAGAGAGAGAGAGGGGGGAGGGTGTAAAGGGGGATACGTAGAGGAAAAAGAATTGTGTGTTTTTGGAAAAGGGGGCTGGTAAAATGTGTGGGTGTATAAGGGAAGGCTGGAGGGGTTGACTGGTTGGAATGGCGGTGGGGGCGCAGGGGGGTAGCAGGAATCGAAAACCCTCAGAGAGTTATGAAAACCATACGGCACCATTCTGTCACCCCATCTTGCCTATGGCTTCAGACACACACATACACACACAGACACACAGTCACACAGACACAGACACATACACATACACACACACACACATACACACACACACAAACGCATACACAGACACAAACGCATTCACACACGCACGCACGCAAGTCGTGCATGCTGCACAGCATCCACAGGAGTGGAAAGTGTTTGTCAGCGCTGTGAGATGCAGAAATGATCTCCCCCTTCTTCTTCTTCTTTTTCTCTTGTCTGTGTGTTTTTCCTGTTCTTTATCAGTCTCTCAATGCTTTTCTGTGTCTTCTTTTACTTTTCTTGTATCTCATTATTTCTTCGTCTCTGTCTTTACCAGAGCTCTTCACTCTAATTTCTCTCCTCCTTCCACCAACCCCCACTCTTCCCCCTCTTTTCTATTCCATACCAGCTGGAAGTTTTTAGGGCCTAATGGAAACATTTGACTATGGAATAGGAATACCTGTTGATGGTATCGTGCATGTGCGTGTGTTTATGTGTGAAAGAGAGTTGTTTCTTTTTTCTGTCACAAAATAACTTTGTATGGGCACATATGTCTAATAGCATGAGTAAGTGTTCCTCAGTGTGTGTGTGTGTGTGTGTGTGTGTGTGTGTGTGTGTGTGTGTGTGTGTGTGTGTGTGTGTGTGTGTGTGTGTGTGTGTGCGTGCGTGCGTGTGTGTGTGTGTGAGACTACCACTTGGGGGCATATGGAGGAGAGGAAACAGGAAATGCCAGATGTGCATCAGCCTGACCTCTGGGGAGCAGGAGTATAGACTTGGGGTACCCTCCACTGGCGTCACATGATCCGTACTCCATCACTGGTACGTCTGGTGTGAAGTCAAAGGCTGAGTTTGGATTTTCCAAAGAAAACAAGACCTGTTTTCTTTCTTCCTTTTAGCTTTGCCACCAGCAGAGTCAATTAACTGTCATTCTGGGCATTCAAGTCCTGATGGGAATGTTGCAGATTTCAAGCTGCAGGGGACTGGGCGAGAGGCATTGAAATAAAGTTTACCACATGCAAACACGCTGAATTGGTGAACAATGTAAGCAGCATAAGTGGAAAAGTGCCTGGGCAAACAATGGCCCTTCACATAAACTCTCATCACGTTTTTTTATTGTCCTGTGGAAAGTGTGACCCTGCCACAACACACTTTTTGGCAGCTCATGATGTCATAATCACACGCTGCAGCTTTTCCCCCCATGAAAGATCTTGTGGGGAATGACTGTTTAATGCAAACTAAGAAGAGACAAGAGCAACATTTATCAACCGCTGTAGCATCTCAACAGAGGATGATGAGATGGAAAAGTCATGCATGTGTGCGCAGAGAGCGGAATTGGGGGAATCAGTTATTAGCCGGTCGCATCAATCTGTGTCCGGGGCCTGTGTTCTCTCTGTGTACACGCGGACGAGTCTGCTGGCTGTGGCTTTGTGTTGCTTTTGGCACACAGAACATATACAGACTATACAGCAGTGATTTCCAGTTATGTAACAGCCGTCAGAACTAGAGGAAGAGCACACATAAAACCTCAGGATCCTGGAGAACCTAAAGAGCCTTTTGGTCTTGTTCCCACCTATTTCTCTTTCTCCTCCTCCTGTCTTCCTCTTTTCCTTGGACTTTACCCCCATCCTCCTCTCCCCTCTTCTGTGTTATTCTTTCATCCCCCTTGTCCCTCCTCTCCTCTCGTTCTTGTGTTCTCATGCTCTCCCTTTCCTTATCAGCTCCTTGCTATTCCTCCCTTCTTTACTTTTAGCCTCATTATTTGGGCTCCTAAAATCAGCCATCTCTCCCACAGAGCGCCAGCTTTTTAACCCAGACCTCCCACTCTCGGTCTGTTTATTCTATCATTCAAGCCGCCACGGTAGACCCCTCCTCCTGCTCTCGGACAGCCACGCCCCCCCAGAGACACATACCAGAAATGTAATTGATAGAACAGACGAAAGCTTTTCCTTTCCATAGTCCTAAACTCTCTTCCAATTTCCACCCTTTCACCTTAATGTACTTACAGTATCTTCCACATCGAAGACCTTCTAATGGAACATTCAGACCCCTTGATTTTGTATTCTCCACCTCCTAGGTCACAGCTTACTTCATACCTCCTTGACTCCTAGCCAATTGCCACATATCATCACTGGCTCTGCTACACTCTCAACGAGTACTTTACCGAGCAGCTGAACTGTACCTTCAAGCTCCAAAACCTCTCCATTTCTCTTCAACTCTAATTACATTTTTTTTAAGCAGCTGAATGGCTGTTCTGGATTTTATGTTCTTTCATGGCCACTGAACCTTTGGTATCTGGACTGATTATACACTTAAGGCTCTTTTCTTTCGCTGAAAGAACATTTGACCAACATATGACTGAGGAGTGGGTTATGCTGGAAAAATAACTTGTTTGTAAGGTGTGTTGATCAAAAGTTTTTATGAATGGCCTGACTGAAATGAAAAAGCTGTCAGTCAGACAAAGAGAGAGAGAGAGAGAGAGAGAGAGAGAGAGGGGGGAGTTGCAGTAACCATTTCATTATTGGGATAACACAATAGCACATCGTAAGGCAGTTTCCCTGTGGAAGGCATTCAGTGTTATACCAGGACCAGCAGCCTGGAAAGTCATTTTACAAGTGTCATACTTTTCTCTGCCTCTGCTTTGATAGTTGAAAAGTTTTTCTTGACTTTCAGCTAAATTATCAGGACTGTCGCTAGTCTTGAGGTCACCAAGCCGCCATGAGTTCAAGAAAACTGTTATTGTTATTTAATTGTTGTCTTGGGTCTGCTGAGTACAGACTCGCACCATTGAAGTGTTTTTGCCATATCAAATACTGCTGGACACGTCAGTTGTTCATTTTTCCCGACCGCTGGTGTCTTATGACACACACACACACACACATGTGCGCGTGCGCGCGCACACACACACACATACACACACACACACTAACACACGCACACACACTGAAGCAATTAGCGGCGGCCTTGTGGTTAAATAATAGAGTGAAGGCATTCCTGGTGATTTCTGTGGAGTGGAGGAAAAAGACGATACTTTTATCCACTTCTTCTACCGGGGCCCATATGTTTCATCTTTCATAGCAGACATAAAAGTCCTCCATCCACACCCAAACTTTCAACAAATCTTGACCACAAATATCTGTACAGACTGGGGTTCTGTCAAACGGTTGAACCCAGGAGGAATAATTCCCTGCCAGTTGTAGTGTCTAGTTACTTGAACCATCAGCTAAAAGACTTCCGACACTTTTAGAGGCAGCCGTAAGCTAGTAGGTAACCTTGAATCGCAGCTATGTCTAAGTAGTGTCTATATGCCAAGTGACCTTTATTAACCTTTGTTTAACCTTGTAATAGTTTATAAGCATGCCTTTCAGCCATGTCGCTCTTCCTTCATGCTTAGTTTCACTCATGTCCACACCTGGAAGCTGCTTAGTAACAAACACAGCTTACTACTGTTATCCACCAAGCGTGAATTATGTGAACTAGCTACCAACCTAGGCGAAAGGAAGGTCTGGAAAATCCAATTAGCATCTTTCATTCTCATTTCCAAGTTTTTTTTTGCATTTATTCTTTAAACCGGCAAAAAAATAGAAGGAATTTCCAGTAAGAAGTCACATGGCAGGTTTAAAACAAATAAAGGCTACTGATGGAAACTGCAGTGACCGAGATCTTTCTCTCCAAAAAATCCTATAACTAGGGAGAAAGAAAGAGAGAGAAAAAAGGCTCGGGTGACACCAATGCATGACCGTCTGGACTTCAATCTGAGTGTGATGCACATAAAGAATCACACGTGCATGAACAACAAATAGAAAGTCCACAATAAAACCACCAGACAACTGTTAACAAACTGCTGAGAAGCAGAAACAGAGATGGAGAAGGAACTAGGATAATTCCTGACAGATTATTCTTTTACCAGATGATAGGCTCAGCTTTTCCATCGACAGGGCCATGCACACACACACACACACACACACACACACACACACACACACACACACACACACACACACACACACACACACACACACACACACACACACACACACACACACACACAGAAGCGTACAGACATATTACACTTCTTTGTAGTGTCTCATGATACGGTTATATTACTCCAGAGACTGAGTCATTTTCGCTCAGTTTTTCTGGTTTGTGTGTGTTTGTATGTGTGTGTTTGTGTGATGGTAAATGCATTAACAGTGAGAAGACAGGAAGACAAATCCACAAGACAAAAGGACGAGACACAAAGGCTCATCAGAGCTACAGAGACAGACAGGCATCTTATGTGTTGGTCGGACCATTAAGATAACCCCACCACACGCCCGGCTTCTCTCAGCAACATTTCCTCCTATCCTCCCTCAACATGTGCGCTACAAAGTCGAATAACAGCCTGTCCGTCCTCTCTTTGCCCTCTAATATTCTGCTGTCTTTATTTCACATTCCCAACTGTGAGGCAGCTGTTAAATTTAATGTCTGTGCAATTTTACCGGAAAAATAAATGGGGAAGGTAAATAAGTAATACAGTTGCTCCTTGCAACAACTTCTGTCAAGCTTGATCCACAGCAGCATAGTCTCCCAAATCCCCAGACCCTCAGTAGCCGGCAGCTGAAGTCTATGTTGTAGTGGAAAGATCCCAAGTATGACCAAGTTGAAATGTAAAGCAAAGCAGAAAGAGAGAGAGATACAGCATGGTGTGAAATTAGGAGTGTCTCCTTGAATAAATACAGATTTGATGAAAGCCCTCCTTAATTCCTTTAAAAACATGAAGATAAAACAACACCTTATGACTATAAGATGTCTGCCGATATGAAATATGAATTTATTACTGAGTAAAGATGAAACTACAGCAACCTGTTAGCTTATTTTAGCATTAAGATTGGAAACATCTGGGTTATTCAACTAGCCTGGCTTTGTCCAAAAATAACAAAATCCACCTACTAGAGTCTCTAAAGGTGCGAACACACCAAACGCGTTGGGTGCGGTGGTGGTGTTGAAAAATCCTATTTTTGCATAGGGAACCATTGGTTTAGGCGCGATGATGCGTTGGCCGCGGTAAAGCGGCGCTTTGGGCGTGGTAGCCGCGTTACCAAAGCGTCACCGCACCATCGCACCACCGCGCAAGTTCAAAAAATTTAACTTTTAACACTCCATCGCGTGACGTTTAGCCACGTTGGCCAATCAGTGGTGAGCTTGACCCGACGTCACGGACATCGGCACGGTGGGAGGACAACACAGAGGCTGAGAAACACCGAGTAGGAAATGTATTTGCGGCTGGCTGGTGATATGAAGCTGCTCGGGGTTGGGTTAGAAGACGTGGGGAAAGTGAGCCAGGAGAATGGGCTTCCTGGTTAATTCAGTGAATATGTGCGGCTGTGCTTTAGCCGATAAACCAAGTTAGCACCGGTCGGATAGCGTTAGTTAACTCACCCGGTTGTGTGCGGCCACCACCTCCATATAATGAACCCAAACATAACGGCTAAGTCCGGGGAACTTTCACAACGAGTACAGCGAAGCACCGGTGTGTATGCCTATATCTACGCCAGCCACGGTCCCGTCACAGCCAGGTAGGATAATGTAGGCTACTTGCCTTTATTTTCTACTGCCCTGTGCACAATGCTGCTGTAAATGTGTTTGGTATGGTGCTGCCTTGCTGTTTGTGTTAATTTCCGAGTGGCGTGAATCTGTAATGCTGTTTTAAGGCTATTTGTTCCGTTCAGTTGCTGTTTATTTGTCTTTTGGCACAATTGTTGGCCGTGTTGTTGTTGTTTTTGTGCGGACATGAACGCTGTTGTGTCGGGTCGGGTCTGATCGCAGCCATGGTTGATTAGGGGAATAAATATATCGGGGGGGGGGGGAGACTAGCTGCGTAGCGTTGGGCGCGTTGAACCATTTTTTGACACAAAATGACCAAGCGCCAGATCAGGTGCGTTGGTCGCTTTGGCCACCGCACCCAACGCGTTTGGTGTGTTCGCACCTTAAGGCTGACCAATTAACACGTATATTACATTATACCAGCAAATACCCTGCGACTGTTTCCTGTAAAACGGCACATTGTTGTTTATGTGCTTTATGGGATTTTGGTTGGATTAAACACATGAGAGTCAACATATTTACTGTGAGCTTTAGATGTGATACTGGACAGAATTGTTTTAGCTAGCCAGGCTAGCTGTTCCCACCTGTTTCCAGTCTTTTCTGCTAAGCTAAGGTTAGCCCTCCTGCTTCTGGCTTTAGTTAGTTTCTATTTACCATATAGAAATGAGATTGGCCAGTCGTCTCATGTAACTCTTGTAAAGAAAGCAAATAAGCGTATTACCCAAATGTCAAAACTATTACTTTAATCTCATTGTTGGTCATTCCTACCCATCAAAATACAGCAATGAACTTAAGCTTTTATCAGGTGTGGAGTCACAAATCAGCTAAAGTTTGTGGGTGCATTGAATGCGTGCAATGTGTCAGAAATGAACTGAGAGGAAGTACATAATGCACATCTATCTTCTTGAGTTGAGTGCATGTACAGATATAGCCTAAATAAGTTCATTTTTCTTGTCTTCCTTAGTTGGGGTTGATGTTTTTAAAATTAGCCCATCAGTCAGACTCATAAATCTAAGTCACCCGTCAGCACCTTTCACCCCTGAGTTCTAAACCTTCACTGTTTCCACTGACCCTGAATCTCCCCTCCACTCTTCCCTCAACTCTGCTTTACTCCACATTCTCAATCTCCCCTGGGACAAACTAACGTCTCCCCCCAATTCTAAACTTCCATCGTTCCTTTTCTGCTCTCCTCTATATTTTTCTCTCTTTCTTCTCTCGGACTTCATGTCTGTTGGCATCTCACTTGTTTCTTCTGGCTGCAACAGTTTTTTCTCACATGTTGGACTTTCATATTGCTTATTTGTCCTAATAATGTGACTTTACATAGCTCTCCACTTCCTTTCCTTCTGTGTGTTTGTTGGCCCTGGCTGTCTGTATCTGTATTTCTGTCAGTCCGTCTCTCTCTCATAGTGTGCATATGTGTCTTTCTCCACTTCTGTCTTCTCCACCAGCTTCCCTTCTTTCTCATTTGATTCCAGAGTTCATCTGTTTTTCTCTGACACACAATCCCTCACAGCACGCTCTCTCTTTGCTCTCTCTCTCTCTCTCTCTCTCTCTCTCTCTCTCTCTCTCTCTCTCTCTCTCTCTCTCTCTCTCTCTCTCTCTCTCTCTCTCTCGCTCGCCAGGGAAAGTTGTACTGGTGCTGTGTTTCAATACAGTCGGAAATATTTTTCGACCATGCAGGAAATGTCTGAAGCGAACACACACACACACACACACACACACACACACACACACACACACACACACACACACACACACACACACACACACACACACACACACACACACACACACACACACACACACACACACACACACACACTTCATATTAAAATAATACTGTTTCGTTTAAAAATCCAACACAAAGTGGTCCATAGTAAAAAAAATAAAAAAACAAAAACTATTGAGGTTCAGGAGTGGGACTACATTTCATTGCATTGCATCTGCATGGCATACAGAAGATGGAGGGGGAGCCAGGCTGCAGACAGGAATGGCACCATAGAAGAAGGGGTCTGTCAGCGGAAAGAGTAGCACCAGAAACAACAGGGCCCCCACCAAATATGAGAAGAGTAGAGATGATCTTTGTGGGTGTTGCATGGCAGAGCTGATGTCGGGCAGGCCCTGACTGTTACAGAAAGAATGGCACAGAACGGGACCCACAACATGACCTGTATAGAGAAAGGATTACAGATTTAATGAGGCGTTCACTTTTGGCAAGCCACTGTGCCATTCACTTCATCTCTCACCAGTTCTCATGAATATGAAGGCAGTAAAGGCACCGAACACAGTTGTGTACAAGAACTGCATCCCTGCAACAGAACAGCACAAAGAAAGAAGAAAATGTGTCCATGCATAATCTTACAAAGATGAGTACAATCTCAATCTCAATCTAGGCATGAAGCATGCATTATTGCAATTTTGTTTATTTCAGGTGAGATTTGTGACAAACTGACCTGACACTAAGAGGATGACACTCATGCTGTCCTTGTGGAGGCGCCGTTGCTCTATTACATGGTGGAAATGGGCTGAAATGACAGCGTTAAGTAGCCATGAATTGTGGTGAAAACATAAATAAACACCATGTCACTCAAAGCAATGCAGCACTTGCCAACATGTACAGTCATATGAAAAAGTTTGGGAACCCCTCTCAGCCGGCATTATAATTGACTCTGCTTTCACAAAAAAAATATAAAAGTGGTATGTCTGTAATTTACCAGGAACAGTTAAGTACTGGGATGTTTTCCAAACAAAGATTTTTTGAAAAGCAGTATTTGGTTGTATGAAATAAAATAAAATGTGAAAAACTGGCTGTGCAAAAATATGGGAACCCTTGTGGTTTTGTTGATTTTAATGCCTGTAACAGCATGTAAAACTGATGATTTTAAACACAAAGTTGGTTGGATTATGTTGTTAAGCCTTGAACCTCATAGAATTGTCTGTTTAATCATGAGAAAATGTATTTTAGGTGCCTAAATGCAAGTTGCACTTCTCTTTGACTCTCTGCTGAAGTGAGACAGAATGGGATCATCAAAACAGCTCCCAAAAGATCTGAAAAACAAAGATTGTTCATTGTCATGATTTAGGGGAAGGCTACAAGAAGCTTTCCCAAAGGTTTCAATTGTCAATTTCGACTGTAGGGAACGTTGTCAGGAAATGGAAGGACACAGGCATAGTGGCAGTTAAACCCAGGCATGGCAGACCAAGAAAAAAACAGGAGCGGCATAGGTGGAGGATTGTGAGAATGGTTGCACACAACCCACAGATCACCTCCAAAGACCTACAAGAACATCTGGCTGCAGATTGTGTATCTGTACATCGTTCAACAATTCAGCGCAATTTGCACCAAAACATCTGCTTTTTATAAAGACCAAATAACTTAATTTTTGTCTCATTAGTCCAAAGCATTTTCTTCCAATATGAAGCTGGTTGTCTAAATGAGCTTTTGCATACTCCATGCAACTGTATCTGTGGCGTGGGCGCAGAAAGGGCTTCCTTCTCATCACCCGGTCATACAGATGTTTTGGTGCAAATTGCACTGAATTGTAGAACCATGTACAGATACACAATCTGCAGCCAGATGTTCTTGCAGGTCTTTGGAGGTGATCTTTGGGTTGTGTGCAACCATTCTCACAATCCGCCGCATATGCCGCTCTTGTACTTTTCTTGGTCTGCTAGACCTGGGTTTAACTGCAACTGTGCCTGTGTCCTTCCATTCCCTGACAACGTTCCTTACAGTAGAAATTGACAATTGAAACCTTTGGGACAGCTTCTTGTAGCCTTCCCCTAAACCATGACAATGAATAATCTTTGTTTTTAAGATCTTTTGGGAGCTGTTTTGATGATCCCATTCTGTCTCACTTCAGCAGAGAGTCAAAGAGAAGTGCAACTTGCATTTAGGCACCTAAAATACATTTTCTCATGATTAAACAGACAATTCTATGAGGTTCAAGGCTTAACAACATAATCCAACCAACTTTGTGTTTAAAATCATCAGTTTTACATGCTGTTACAGGCATTAAAATCAACAAAACCACAAGGGTTCCCATATTTTTGCACAGCCAGTTTTTCACATTTTATTTTATTTCATACAACCAAATACTGCTTTTCAAAAAATCTTTGTTTGGAAAACATCCCAGTACTTAGCTGTTCCTGGTAAATTAAAGACATACCACTTTTATATATTTTTTTGTGAAAGCAGAGTCAATTATAATGCCGGCTGAGAGGGGTTCCCAAACTTTTTCATATGATTGTATTTAGGCATATTTTGCTAATCTGTCATGATAATGGCAAAAGTGTGAGTTTATATGAGTTGTTTGCAGCCTGTGAAATATGGTTCCCATACCAACACCGAAGAACAGCGGAGCGGTGAAAATGGCAGCAGTGGGTCCCATGCAGGGCACCAGCATTGGCAGCATGCCCCCTCTGAACACCAGCTCCTCTGTCACTGGTGCCACCACCTGGTTCCTGAGCCACACTGCATCTCCTACACACAACCTCCACGACTGAACATCTGGGATAATAAAGTTCAAGACTTTATGATGACATATACATCTAATGCATGCAGGCTTGCACCCTTGTAAAACTTTCCAACCCCCATTTTGACATTTAGTTGACACAAAAGTTCAACTCACCTAGTGCTGACTGCAGTTCCCCAGTGAATCCTGCAGGGTTGTCCATCGCAGAATGAACCAGGGGACCAAGATAAAATACCTGACGTAAGGAATAAAAACAATTATTTATTACATCCAGTGGAAGTATAAAGGGAAACAAAAGATTAAAGAAGAGGATTCAGGACTACTGCGTACATCTTTTCAAAGTAAGGTTTAAATATGCTCATGGGATGTTACTGCGAAATATGGAAAATGATTGGAGGTTGTAAAGTCATGCTGTATCATATTGGGAATGGAAGTTGCATCTTTGAAATGTCAACACTGCCATAGTGCAGCGTAAATAAAATGTTCTAGGAGGGAAGCAGGATCTACAGAGTCATAAAAACTCCTTGGCTGTGGCATCTTTATTTCAGTCCATTTCTATCCAAATAACTCACATTATAATAACACTTGATGTTCTCAGGTTGACTTAGTGTCTTGCAGGTTTATTATGGTAACAGTTGTTAAATGTTAGATGTGTTAAGAAACATCTCCCTTTCTTCAATGTTCAATCTGGATTGACACTGATGTACCATGGTTAATAGTGGTGGCAGGATGGTAGCAGGAACCAGACCTGCCAAACGAACTCCCATCAACTCCCACACAGACACATCAACCTGTACAGAAGTTAGAAGGTAGCATTATAGACATCGTTTGAACCTTTAAGCAACTGTAACAACTTTATTTATATGGCTCCTTTTTTTCTTAAAATAGACATTAATTGACTTATTCTGACTAAGTACGTGTTAAAAGCCCAGCGAGAGCAATTTGTTAAAGTAGCAGTCTTTGGATGTTTCACCTGCTGATACTAGAATAAGTCCATTGCAAAGGTCAAGTCTGGATGAGATGAAAGCAAGAATGACTATTTATCGAATCCTGCAAAAAGGAAATAAACCACCTAAACTGGTCAAAGTATGACCGTACCTCGTTCGTCAAAATATGGAGGACCCAAGCTGCCATAAATTAGCCTGGAAATCCAGACCCTGATATCTTGTATGATAGAGGGTCTGGCCACGATCAATAGTAATTTCCAACTCAAGGGGCGGCTCCTACTCGTGCATTTCAAATGCCACTGCACGCAGTTGGATAGCACTACAACCAATCAGAGCGATGCACAAGGTGACTTAAGCCCCTTTCGTTTAGCGAACAGCTGTTAAACTGTTAAATTAAACGTTTTGCCATTGTCGGTCGGCAAAACAGAACATTCCACTTACTTGCTAATGAAAGATTTGAGTGCCGTCTTCCAAATCGTTACGGGTCGAGGCCAAAGCAGTCTCAAACTCACACAACATATCCGCAGCCATCTTTGATGTTTACTATCACGGCTTCGACGTTGCATGCACGTCACTGTCGTCATCCGGTTACGTCCTCCCCAGAGTACCATATAAAGGGCTATGGCGCGCCCATATTAGATAGAACCAATTGAAACCATAGCCAGATTTCTGGTTTTCTTGATAAAGCTTCAACGGAGCGTGTCCAGACCAACACGCGCAGCAAATTTAATTTGCCAGCGCCTAGTGGCAGGTCTGGGAATGCCAGGCTAGCCATAAATAAAAAAAATTATAAATGACTCAATGATTAAATGAAATGTTGCAGGCGGCGGGGATAAAACCACCAACTCTGGGATCAGTGGACAACCACTATACCTGCTTGGACACAGCTACCCCAAAAATATATTTAAAAAAAAGATATTAGATGAAGAAATAGATGTTTAAAAAATACATATCGAAAATGTATTTTCTTTCATTCTTTTATTCATCTGACAAATTTCTTATTGTTCTATTCATGTACTTTCACATTAACTTATTTCCCAATATATCCTTTAATGTTTACGTTTATTTCAGTTTTTGTTGATGTCTGTTCATGTGTCACTCACTCTGAAATCAGCCCAGTGAATCCATGCCTTCACCACTGCAGGTGACAGGGCAGAGACCAGCAGCACACTGGCACAGCGACGCTTTATCACACTGGGATGGTCCCTACAAACACACACACACACACACACACACACACACACACACACACACACACACACACACACACACACACACACACACACACACACACACACACACACACACACACACACACACACAGAGAGAGTTTAATTGTCCAGTCTAAGCACCATCACCGGCCAACTGCTGATTTGTTTACCTGGGTAAGCTGCTTCTCCAGACGTACAGACTCCCAACGTACCCACAGGCAAGCAGGAGGCAGCTCAGGACACTCATCCAACATGTAGCATGGCCCTGCTCGACCTGTGTTACAGGGCCACGTTCTGGTTCCTGCATGTCAGAACTTAATGTCTGCTATCAGAGCTTCCGGATGTTCCTGAGGTGAGCTACAGCTAACACCGGTTCATGGTGCTTTGGATTGGTTCAGGTAATGTCTGTCATGTCAGATTAGTAGATCTATATGCTGCAGAGACAAGCTGATTAGCTCTTAATACTCTACTGTGAGGACACATACACAGGTGTGCACCATCTAAACACACATGCACACATGTTGTAAGCTACAGTACAGTGCAAGGCATGCAGGGACACAAGAAGAACTCTGTAACCTACATCATATGTGATACAACAGCATAGTAGGCTCATAGTGTTTTGGTTGGGAATGTTTCAGAGAGGTGTCAATTCAAACGTGTGGTCTTTTTTGTGACATTATCTCCCGCTGCCTTTGAGACACCCGGTGAGAAAGTGTCATGAATGCATTTGTCTGCGTAGGTTAAAACAGAGAGGATAGTCTACAATAGAATAACAGAGACAACAAACTTTTTCTGTGGACCGGAAATACAATACTTATTCATACTCCAAGTAGCGCCACCTTTTTATTGTAAAATTTAAATCAGCCATGCCTTCTCATGGTTTGATTTATTACCGTTTAACTGCACTCCAATCTCTAAAATACATTTTTTCCCACTCTTATTGTTTTCCACTGGGTGATATTATGGCACAATAACAGGCACATTTCACATTATACTGCAGGACCAAAAACCACAGCCTCAACATGTATTTAAATTCATTTTTTAGGCTGTAGTTTTTGGTCAATGAGTCGATCACAATATTCTATATAAGCTTCATAAAACTGTTTTTTTGCACGATCATTGTAGCAATGCATTATTTTGTATATTTCATTGCATTATTGTTTATTACACAGGTTCATGTTGTGTGCAACGCTTAAAAAGATACAATATAAAATAAATACAAAAATGTGAGCAAACAACACATATTTATTAACATATTTATCAATATCAATACCAGTCATCGTATCTTCACCTAATAAATAACAACATCAGGCATACAGTGTGTGATCGGTACAGTAGTGACGTGAAGCAGAGAACCACTTTAACAACACACCTCAAACAGCATGCAAACAGTAGTCAAAGGGCACATAAATAAGGAAACAGGTTCATTGTATGTGAATCACGCAGACATGCACCTCACAACCATACATGGGTGATTTAAGGCACTTTAAATAAATGCTTAAAGCTGCAAACCACTTTCAGCATCCCTTGTGAGCACACAAAGTTTACTAACTTCTCAAGAAGAACACTTTTAACATCTTAAATCTAAAAAAAAAGAGAACAATTAAATATTGCAATGAGTGTAGATGATTTCCGGGTTCATCAAAATGTGATAGTGGGGCTCATCCTGATGTTGGAAAGGCGTACCCTGTGCTCTCAATATTGTGGGTTTGAGTCCAGCTCATGACTTATAACGTGCTTTTCTATTAAATCTAATATGTATTGGCATGTTTATATATGTCTTTACTTTTAGAAACAGAACAAATGTCTCAAAGCAGCTGTAAACTATTTCCCGTAAAAGTTGGCATTGTGGCACATTTTGGCCATTTTTAGACAAGCTCTTGCCGTGACATAGGGGGAAAAGCCAGTGATCAAATACTTAACAAACTCCAAGATGGATAAACAACACACACAACAAAAACTTAAACACACCATATGTGCAATAGATGTACACTGACACAACATTTCAATAAATAAAAAAAGGATGTGAACACAATAAAATAATACTATTGCCTTAAGACGCACTGAAAATAATGACAACTTTCAAAGAAGACACAGTTTGCAGCCCATATCTTGCCACCAGGTTTCCCCATAATGGGAATTAAAAGGCACTTTAAAAAAGACCAAAAAGTCCTATTTTAAGAAAGAATCTTGTGTACAAACCAATTTGAACAAGATAAAGTAATAATCAACCCTCTGGAAGGGAGAAGCTCAATAGTTGTTTGTGTCAATCATGTTTCTTTTCATTGTAAGACACATTTGTCTTTGTTGTTGTATTTTTGCCTCCTCATCTCCAAGCCGCGCTCCAGGCGTTCATCCTCCTCCATTGCTCTGCAAACACATTAAACACATATTAAAATATAGTGTGTGTGTGTGTGACGACTTGTTTCAATGAATTGCTTGCAAATAAAGACTAAAAATAACACATACAGTATCAAAGACATTTTTATGATTATCTTTTTGCAGGATAACATTAATAGCTTCAACCCAAAGGTTTAATTTGACAGTTAAAATGAGTTTGATTTTTCAGGGCTTTCTCTATTATTTGAGGAATTAGCGATTCTCCCTGTGACTTTTCTGCACAACTTTACACCGGCACACACACTCACCCTCTCTCCTTGGCGTCGATGTCTCTGATGATCTCGTCCCGTTGGTTGACCAGAGACACCAGCTCTTGGAGGAGCAGCTGCTCCCTCTGCTGCTGAGTGGACGACTTCTGCCAGTCTGCGGGACCAAAAGCACAACTTTACGTAATGATTCATATAGATGTGAAGGCCAAGGAATGGACAGTTTATTGAAATTATGAGGTGCTTTGATTGGTTTTTATTGTTGTATTTCTGGTGAGCATTAATCTTAAATTGTTGTAGAAAGGGTCTTGACCAACAGTATGTAAAATAGATTAAATAGCACCACCTTGACACGCTACAAAGTAGATAAATGGATGTATAGATAGAAGGAATAAGTTTTTGGTATTTCTATAGATAGTATTTCTGCAGCATCAATAATAATAAAATAAAACTAAATGAAGTGCCGATGCTATTCCTTCTTAAGCAGATCATTGAATGATCGGTGTACTTCTTCCACTGCTTTTGGTTACTAACCTTCTATTGCCATCATGACCCGAAGTTCTCTGTTCAGGAGTTCAAATCTCCTCTCCAGATCCTGCTCCTCTTGCCTGTGGTCACAGCAGATAATCAAGCAAACAAAAAGAAGTGTGTACTCTACTGTATTTGTATGTATTCACACACACACGATTGCTGTTTGTGTGTGAGAGCTCTTACAGCAGCTCCAGGTTGTCTTGTCTACGTATCAAGGCGTTCTTCTTGTTCACCAAATTGAACCACTCTTGGATCAGTCTCTCTTCTTCATCACGGTCGCTTCCTACACACACAGAAAAAAACAGGTTGTCTTGCATTAAACTGCATGGGATATTGGCAAAACCCCACAACAAGTATTCAAAATACACTATTATTTTGTGTGTGTGTGTGTGTGTGAGAGAGAGAGACAGACACTCACCTGTTTCCATGAGGCTTCTCAGCCGTCTTTCCACCACAGCGGCCCTGCTGTCAATGTGTTTCTGCTCCGTCTCTAACGCTGCCAGCTCACTCAACACATACTGGCTGGTGTCCTGCAGCCACTGACCACAGACCCAATCACACGCAAACGCGCACACACACACACACACACACACACACACACACACACACACACACACACACACACACACACACACACACACACACACACACACACACACACACACACACACACACACACACACACACACACACACACACACACACACACACACACACACACACACACACACACACACACACACGCAAACACACACATGAACATACACAAGACGATGACAGAGAAGAAAAACGGGGAAGGAGATCAAAGGACAGAGGGGATAGAAGAAGAAGATGGTCAAAGGATTAGAGAGTGATCAAATGATTCGGAAACACAATCAATCTGTGAATGCAAAAGGTTAAATTCGTGGAAATTATTAATTCAAAATGAACGAAAATACTTTCATACAAGACCAAAGAAAATATGATTGGATCATGCAGCTTACTGTAATGGGGATCATTTGATTTCATCTGAGAGTCAAAGACAAAGAAAAACAAGTACAGAAGTGAAGAGAAAACGTTAAGCTAGGAACTCCTAACTGACCATCGTTTCCTCCTCTGGTTTCGGAGGGTGGTACTCGGCTGCACTCTGCGACTCTGCAAACACAGACACTCACAAATCAAAGTGTATAGAAGATACAGAATAGAAATAAAGATGGGAGTTAGAACATTTTAAGTGCTAGAGCAGTGCCTCTGAGAAGCTCAGGTTTCAGGTACACACCTGTTTTTTTGGTGATTCTTGTCGCAGAATCTGTAATTGTGTCTTCATCCTGGACAATAAATACCCAAATATTCAAAACACTAACTTCCGCAAGGCTGACACATATACAGCAAACAAAGAGAATGTGCTGAAGATCTCACAAAAGTCAGTTACATACAGTAAAAAAAAACAATAACAAAGGCATATAAAGTTTTACCTGAGGTCTGAGTCCTTTGTTAACCACCCTCGGGGGTGGAACTGGGGTTATTGACTCGTCCACTAAAAACAGAATAGCAATCAGAAGTTGTATTTAACCTTATGAACCTCATTATTCAACACAATTTCCTTCATAATAGTTTACCTTTAAAGTCATACATACTAAATAGGAAACATTTTCAAGGAATTATTTGTTAAGAGTTTAAAACTCAACCGTCATCACATCACAATTTCCTTCAGTTATTTTATTCTTGATTTGTGCATGGGGTTTGTATGTGATAACACCTTTTCCAAACTAAATACCACCCACTTCACACCAGATGAAAAGAGCAAAGCCCAAACAGCACAGAGAGAAGTCTTTCATCTGAAAGCAGGCTTGAGTTTACTCTTGCATTAAATGTGATAATAGTTTAACACCGGTAGTAATGACTAATTGAGACTATATGTTTTCAGGGCCTTTAGGGAGCTTTGGAATAAGAACATAAATGCAATTTACAACTTTTACACTGGAAGCAATATTTATATACAAAATGTCATGTTTATGGCTGCTCCTTGATGTGCATAATTTTACACGTTTCCATCTCATTTAGCACGGCATATTTAGTATCTTTGGGAGACTTTGGGAAACCTTAAGAGAATGTTAATGAAGGAGCTGTGAACATGATTTAATGATTTGTTTATCCTTCTTTCTTGTCTCCTTCGCTCAAACTGTGCAACTTCACATTCCTTGGTTCCATGGAGACACACAAATGTTCCCCTTTTCTCTTCCCTTTTCTGTGTTTCTGACCTCAGTTCAGCATGAGTTACTGTATGTAGAAAGGTTAGATGACCGACTGGAATCCTAATTGCGTTTGACCGTACGTAGGTTAAGATTAAAGTGGCTAAACTTCAAGACATACAATATATATATTCACATATGCAGTATATATTTAATGATCATTAGGATGGACAAGGATTGACAAATATGGTTAAAGAAAGTCTATTTAAAGGTTGAATAGAAGCTGACACCTTTCAGCAGTCGTTTGGTCCTTGGAGGAGGGACGACCAACGTGCTGCTTCCTCCTTCCTCGAGGCTCACTCCCTCGTTCAGTCTGGCCATGCAGAAAGCGGCAGCGTCGACATTAGTGGGACCGGGACCGGAGAGGGCCAGGCCGTAGCTGGACTGGCTGCTGTTGTGTTCTATCTGCACAACGCTCAGCTCCTGGTTGGTGAAGTGTGAGCGGATCTGGCTGAGGTAGGTCATGACAATGAGCCTGTCGGGAACGGACAGAAGAACCATGTCGGACGGCTCCAACAGACGAGAGATGCCCAGCGCCTCGAAGCCGTCAAACGCCTGAGGTTGCCAGAGAAAAGAAACACATCGTCAGCAAAGAAACAAACTGTATGTCAAACCAAAAGGTTCATTTTAGCTGGAAATGGACAACACAAAGAGTACATGTAGATATTGTATGAGTTTTTTTAACATCTTTTATATTATTTTGATTGCGCAGGGTTTTGTTTTGAGGAATTTGAGACCATCCCGTATGAGTGTGTGTATGAATGGGTGAATGTGGTAAGATATGTAAAGCGCTTTGGGGCTGAGAAAATCGTCTAGAAAAGCGCTATATAAGTCAAGTCCATTTACCATTTTATCCCAGTGAAGATGAGGGCATTCTATCTTTGTTCTTAGTGTCCTTGGGTTGCATAAGATGTCCTACCAAAGTGTCCTTTTTGAGGCTGCCACATTTGACCAATATTTCAAAAATATTGTGTTAACCGGATTTGTATTTTACTGTATTGATACTATTCTTAAGTGTAGCCTACAAATTATTGACATAAAACAACAATATCTGTACACTAACTATACACACTCAATTTACATTTTAACAACCAGAGTTCCGTCCTCACCTTCTTGTTGTTGATCTTGATATCATGAGAGTCCAACTGGTTAAAATGTCTAAAGGGACAAAAGCCGACAAGAACATCATTTGAGCATAGCAGGTTTACAACTCTTAACATGAACATCTCACAGCAGCAGCAAATTATGTTAAAAGCACAATGCAAAATATATTACAAGTTGCAGAACTAGCAAACAAATTAGAAAGAAGCTTTTTGCTGCTTTTTTACATTTTGTCTGGATGGAAGTTATGTAGGATGGCACAGAAGGCCAAGCCATTTCTCCAGGATGTGCTGAAATTGGTGACCTTCACCCCCTGGTACCCGTTGGTGATGCCCTGACACCACTGGAGCAGCGACTGGCTGGAGTTTACCAGGGCCTGAAGTATTAGGTAGAGAGAGGCAGAGGAAGAGGTTTAGTTGTGGTTGTGTGTGTCTCTTTGTTTGTTTATGATTTATGAGCACATCCTTACCTCAGAAGAATCGTCCTTCCCATCGGCCTCCTCCCTCACCACTTGAACAGGAGCAGGGGACTTAAGTTCAGAGGTCTCTTCTTCCGTTAATGTAGGAAGTCGAGATGAGTTCATCTCATGGTGATGAGGAGAGTGTGTGTCTGCGTGTTCGTCACTGGTGTGTGTCCTGGAGGTCTCCTCTGACTGTGATAGTGAGTTCTTCTTTCCACCGTCAGGGATGTCGGTCGGTCGGCCTTTCAGTCTAAAAGGAGACAGGACAGAAATAATAGAAAAGAATTAACTGAAGGGGCGAAAGCATTGTTAAGCCGAAGGAGAGAGATCATAAAATAAGCTTGGTATCAACATAGTCAGTGATTAATAGTGGAGCAAAACACATGCAAGCTTGCTGGCACAGCAGATGGCAGCACTGACTTGATGTTAGAGGACAAGAGGTACAATTAAACACACAGCTTTCAGGAGAATGGGAGTCTGTATTCATAGCATGGTTGACCAAACACAGGTCTATGCTGAATATTTTCCATCACCTCTAACGAAGCAGCTTCAACAAACCGTTGTCCTACACGGCAGCACATACAGTATAGAAACTACACAATATGCCCCATGGCAACACACACATTTCCTCTCAAGTAAAGCCAGACAACTCAGGGTTTGGTCTTAAACATTTGGATTTCTAAGGTGTGTTCGTATTGTTTCAGTCTAGCCCCATGGCTCTACGGACTTAAGCCCAACTGTCTGTCTGGCAGTCGTTCGATCAATGTTGAAAATAAATATATCTTGCTGATGTTCAGTGATAATTAGCAAATATCAGCATGCTAACATGCTTAAGTAAGGCAGTGCACATGGGAAATATTCAACACCAGCTATGTAGCATATTGTTAGCATGCTGACCTTTGCATTTAGTTCAGGGTTCTGCTGTAAGTTCAGCCCCACAGAGATGCTAGCATGGCTGTAGACTGTCTTGTTGACATATACATACCTGAAACCTAATAATTTGAGGCTTTACAATGCCTGCTCCTAGTTGTCTTATTTATTAAAATAGGTCTGAATTGTATATTTAAATAATTTTGCTTTCAAGTGTCAAGTCATGTCAAACCTTAAGAGAGTGACGTTTTTGTGACTTTAGTGAAGTCCGAGTCTCAGGTCATACGTCCACCGGTCTGCATATCACATACCCAAACAAATACAAGAATTATGTGGCATGTCACAGAGCAGCACAGGTTGACAGTCCATACTGACTTACACATCCTTCTCTCCTTCCTGATTTTTCCCAAGCTCTTTCAAGTCACAGGGGTTAGGGATGAGGAGCTTCATACTGCGAGGGCCAGAGGCAGGTGATGTGTCGCCAGATGTCATCTGATTTATTTTAGCCAATAAAAGCCTCTCCTCTTCTTGGAGCTGTTGGTCTTTTGTGAGACGGTTGTTTGTCTCTATGTGAGGACTGTTCATTTGTGGACTGTTACTCTTTTCGGTGGGTGTGTCAAGAATCTTGTGTGACGCTGTGGCCATTTTAGCTATTTCAGTCTCATCCTTTATCTTACTGACACTCAAGTCAGTTTTTATTTTCGTGCATTTGTTTTGTTGTATTTGTTCCCAACTGTACTGGGGAGCAGGTTGTGCCGAAGTTGTCTGACTGATTCCTTCTTCTTGCTTAGACCCCAAAGGATGTTTGGGATGAGGACGGTCAACAAGACTAGCTAGAGAGAGTTCAGGCTTAATTGGCTGACTGGCAAAAGAGCCCTGGTAAAAGGTTTGTCCACTTGAAGGGAGTGAGGGGGACATCTGGGTAACAGCAGAGGGTGGTTGGCCTGTGCTGAAGACAGAAAATAAGATTTCAGAGCTGAACTTTAAGGCAGTACTTTTGCGAAAAACGCACAAGCAAAGGATCCAACCACAGATGTCCTTGTCAAGCTCCATACCCCTCAAGCCACATACCACCCCTCATCTCACACAGCCAGAGCTCCATCTCCTCAATGGCACGATGGCCAAAAGAAATTCTGGTTAAAGAAGTGTTTTGACCTAAAACAAATGGTCTCTACAAGGAGTTTTTCCGAACTCGGCTTCTCTTTCCAGCTGTCTCAAGCTTTCCTAAAGTCTTGAAATCCACGTTGTTTGGACAAGATATCCCCAGTCTTCTAAAAGTTTGGAGGAACTGAGATCATGGCCATGTGAGATTATACCAAAGTGGACATGTTGGAGGCATAGAAATTTGTGACTCGACTCTCCACTGAACTGTTACCTAAAGACCAAACCAATTCATTTGTCCATGCTACTTGGCATTCTACTTAGATGGAATTAGTACTTAACAAATGCAAGGAGCCTCACTATATTCATAGACATCAGCTGTGTGAAAAGTGACAACCCTGGACAGAAACATGCATGAGATGCAGCTACATCCATTGCAGAGCTTCACCTTTTTCATGTGTCCTGCACTACCTCTGCACGCCTGCCCAAATTCCTTATTTTCCAAGTAAGAATGACTCCGATAACAGGACACATTCAATGAGGGGGTGCTTAAGGTAGGTTTTCTAAGTTTTGGTACACAGGTTTAATCATTGTGCTCTGGTCACAATGCTGTATCCATGAATATACAGGCAACTGGAAAACTGGAAAACTTAAAAACGTGACAATCCTCAAGCAAGTTCTGGAGGTTAAGAAGTATTCTTTTTAAAACAGTCAAAGAGGATGTAAGGATGTTTATTTGCAATGGACTATTGGAGATCATTTAAAGATATTTTGGAGCAAATTACTGCAATTGGGGCGCAACATGTTTTGATGTCCCTTAATTGCCTCCATGAGCTGTTTGTCACAGCAGCTGCCAGAGGCAAAGGGGGAAAGACACAATGTTAAGGAGGAAATTACAATTTCCTTCACAAACAACATGGAAATGATTAATGTTGTAGGGGGAGAGACGCACGGTACATGACTCACATGCCAACACACAACTCTTTCTTAAGAAAGGCTTTCAGGAAAAGGCCAAACCCTCAAGAGAATTAATGCTTAGTTATTATTTTCCTGAAGATACAGCAATTCAAAGCCTCAGTTATGGAGGAAGCATCCCCCCCCCCCCCAAAAAAAAACCAACCCACACACAGGCAAAGTCCTTTGATCCACAAGAGGCAACAGGCAGATCTCTTGCATTGAGCCAATTATTTCCCGGTTACTCACCTCTCTCTCCCTGCTGTTATGTCTCCCTCTCAACCCCCTCTTACTCACCCTGCTCCCCCTGCCATGTACAGCTCCGCCAGCCAGATGGAGCCCAGATCTTCCTGTCCACTCTCATACTCCACCTCCTCGTCCTCATCCTCTCTCATCCACACTGGGATGGCACCAGATATCAGGTTGGACTTGCCTTTTTTAACCAAACTCAGACCAGGCTTATCCAGGGCCTTTTTAACAGCCATGACAGTTGAGTCTTTAGCTTTGACTGATCTGGTATCAGGTTGCTTTGTTTGATTGGAGGATGCGGAATCTGAAGGTTTGCTAAAAACAACTTTGACCTCAGTTTTAGGGTCAATTGTTTTCACTTGTTTGTGCTCAGACGTGCTCTCAGACTGCTCTTCATCACCCTGTAGCCTCTCATCATATCCAATATCATCCAACTCTGCTTCCCTCAGAGGAGGCCAGTCGGTCAATTGGTCGTTTCTGACTTCCTGTTGGTTTTTCTGCCACTTAGTTGAAAATACTTTGTGAACCTGCTGCGGTTTGTCACCTTTGCTATCCTCTTCTACCTTTCCCTTCTCCTCCTCATTTTCTCTCTTTTCCTCCCCACCTGCCCTATCGTTGTTCAGCTTTTCTTCTTTCTCTGCCCTTTCCCTCTCATCCTTTTGCACCAGCTCTTCCCTCTCTTTCTCTAACCTTTTTATCTCCTTCTCCTCTTCCCTCTCCATCCTTTCTCTCTCCTTCCTCTCCATCTCTTCTCTCTCCCTTTCCAACCTCTTTCTCTCCTCAGTATCCCTCTCCTTCCTCTCCAAGTCTTTTCTCTCCCTTTCCAACTTCTGTCTCTCCTCATCCTTTTGCTTCTCCATTCTTTCTCTCTCCTTCTTTTCTTCCTCCTTTCTCTTCCTTTCCAACCTCTGTCTCTCCACCCTCTCCGCCTTCTTTCTTTCTTCCCTCTTGACCATTTCCATCCTTTCCCTCTCCATCCTTTCTCTCTCCTTCCTCTCCATCTCTTCTCTCTCCCTTTCCAACCTCTTTCTCTCCTCAGTATCCCTCTCCTTTCTCTCTTCCTCTTTTCTCTCCCTTACCAACCGCTGTCTCTCCTCCTCCTTTTGCTTCTCCATTCTTTCTCTCTCCTTCTTTTCTTCCTCCTTTCTCTTCCTTTCCAACCTCTGTCTCTCCTCCCTCTCCGCCTTCTTTCTTTCTTCCCTCTTGACCATTTCCATCCTTTCCTTTTCCATTCTTTCTCTCTCCTTACGCTCAATCTCTTCTCTCTCCCTTTCCAACCGCTGTCTCTCCTCCTTTTGCTTCTCCATTCTTTCTCTCTCCTTTCTCTCTTCCTCTTTTCTCTCCCTTTCCAACCGCTGTCTCTCCTCCTCCTTTTGCTTCTCCATCCTTTCTCTCTCCTTCCTCTCCATCTCTTCTCTCTCCCTTTCCAACCTTTTTCTCTCCTCAGTATCCCTCTCCTTCCTCTCCAACTCTTTTCTCTCCCTTTCCAACCGCTGTCTCTCCTCCTCCTTTTGCTTCTCTATTCTTTCTCTCTCCTTCTTTTCTTCCTCCTTTCTCTTCCTTTCCAACCTCTGTCTCTCCTCCCTCTCCGCCTTCTTTCTTTCTTCCCTCTTGACCATTTCCATCCTTTCCTTTTCCATTCTTTCTCTCTCCTTACGCTCAATCTCTTCTCTCTCCCTTTCCAACTGCTGTCTCTCCTCCTTTTGCTTCTCCATTCTTTCTCTCTCCTTTCTCTCTTCCTCTTTTCTCTCCCTTTCCAACCGCTGTCTCTCCTCCTCCTTTTGCTTCTTCATTCTTTCTCGCTCCTTTCTCTCTTCCTCTTTTCTCTCCTTTTCCATCCTCTGTCTCTCCTCCTTCGCTCTTTCCTCCCTCTTCACCAACCCCATCCTTTCCTTCTCGATTCTATCCCTTTCCTGTTCTCTTTCAATTTCCTGCTCCCTAGCCGCCAGTCTCAGACTTGCCACCAGACTTAACCTACGTGATGGTAAATGTTCTGCTTTCTGAACTAATTCAGTTGGTTCACTAATTGTCTGTTGTTTGGTCACGTCAGAGAAGTCTGTGGGCGGCAAAATGTCCACACTGATGGGAACCAGTGGATCGTCATCTGGCTCAGAGGAATACTGCATCTCTGCCTCTCCTTTGTGTAAACATGGCTCATCTTCATTGCTTATAGGGAGACGTGTTTGGTCCTCAGGGCCTTGTGGAGGACCTGCATCAGTGGATCCAGTTGTCTGCAGGATGGAGGCCACTGTCTCATAGCTAAAAGGGATAGACACGAGGGGACAGGAAAGACTCTGAGACAGGGCTCACCCTGAAATGACCCTCAGCAGGGTCTGAACAGTGTGACAGAAAGCCCAACATGCCAGACATGCTTGATTAAGTAGCTCCTTCTCAGACTTTGTTTTGGTGCTTGTCCAAAGTCCAGCGTGAAAGCACAGAGAGGAAACATTTATTGTTGGTTGCACTGAGCCACCCTCTTTCTGCCAAGTGCACAAAGTACCACGTAGCCCAATGGTATTTACATTATTCCTTCTCACATGATAAAGATCAGGTGAATTCAGTCGATGCCATGCAGGTGAGAGCTCAGATCAGCTCAGAGAAACACAGCTTGCCAATAAATATGCACAAGAGAATTTCTCTATGACACAATGTTATGAACAGCATCTTGTTTGCGACAGAGTGGATTATAACCAAAAACCAAAACACAATAGTAGATTAACCGCTGGGACCAACAGGGTAGTGTTTTATGGGAACTAGCAAAGAGTAGTTTTATAATAATCTACAGCACCAAACACCCAACTATTTCTGCACTGCACTTGGGATTTTCCACAGCATTAAGTATGTGTAAACTCTATGTGTAACGGCCAATGTAGCAAGTGACCTACACATTAATAACTTCTATGGGGCTAAAAGTAATGGCTCATCAAACCATAAAACGTTTCTCCATATTGATCAATACAATGTGGCAATTTGTATGAAAAATGTCTGATAAGTCATTTGAATACTTGACCATTATAAAATAAAGAGGAACTATTATTTAAAAAAAATGTTTTAATAACCTTTGATATAGTAATGATTGTATATATCTAAGATAGAAATTTAATCATAGTGGTATAATACATTATGTTCCGACAGGGTCCACAAAAGCCTTTTTGCATTATGCCACACACCTTAACAAATCATTTTATGGGCGGGCAGGCAGAGAAACTCACCCTCTATACAACACCCCAACCACTGCTGACATGAAGCCAGCGGGTGCCTCCTTCTGCTGCTCTGCAACACACACATCTACCTCTGTGTGTGCACCTTTCGGGGTACTACCACACACACAAACAAACAAACACACACACACAAAAACACACAAACAACCCGCCACACACGCACACACGCACACACACACACACACACACACACACACACACACACACACACACACGTTTTACTCTCAAAGCAAAAAAACTTCCATTTAAACAAGTAGTAGTCTAACAGCGTAGACAGAGGTTGAGCTGAAGAGAACAGCAGTGGATGAGGTCATTTGCGACTATTGACTAAGCAGGGGTTAGGCTTTAGCACCGCAGAAGAATGTTAGTCAGCACATGTGCTGCTGATGTGTGTGTCTGCATGTGGTGGTTTGAGAGCAAAGCCAGACATGACATGCCATGCTGCACAGGGAACCGTCACTGACTCACCCCCCTGTAACACCACCCTCCTCCTCCTGCTTCTGCTTCTCATCCTTCTCTCCGGTGCTCTCACTACTTTCCGTCTCCTCCACAGTCGCCCACAGCTGCTTTTCTGCCTCGCACACTGGCTCCTTATTGTCGATGGAAGTGTCCTGACCACCGGCCTCGACCTTGGCTGGTTTGTCCTCATCTGCTCCCTCCTGTGTGTGTGGCAGGGGGATTTCATCCGGCCGCACTGCCGGTTCTGGTTTTGAGGGAAGCAGCGGCTCCAGCACCAAAGCTGCACGCTCACAAACGGCTGGTTTGGGGTAAACCTCCAGTGAGGTGGCCGGTTTCACAGCGGGTCCCACTGGCTCTTCGGGCTCCTCTTCGGCTGGTGGTGCGCAGGGTTGAGAGGGAGGTGGGACTATTTCATGCATTTCTGAGTCTTTTGCTGGTGTTGGCTTGAGCTCATGCCTGACAGAGGCATCCTCCTCCACATGATCTCCGTGTGAGCTATAACAAAGAAGGAAATACATGAAAGACCATCACAATTTTACATCCGCTGGCTACTACGACATAATTTCAAGGCCAGATCATCGGCAAAGCACATAGAGACGATCGGAGATAAAAATAAAAGCACAGAAGCATGCAGACACACGTCCCCTAATCCATTCTTACCCTCTGCACAAAGGTTTTGTACCCTCCGTGGCAGAGATATTTTCAGGTGTGTCTTTCCCACTTTTCCCCTCTAGCGTTTTCCATAGTGGAACCTCTGCATCAGACGGCCTCTGTGGAGGTGGCACCAGGGTCACAACCTCTAATGTGATTGGTTTGTCCTGAACACTGGGCCGAACAGTGGGACCTGAACGGACACCAGGTGGAGTACACGGGGCAGAAATGTTCTTTTCTGAGACAACAGTGTTTGTCAATGAACCTTCCTTTAAGAGAGAGGGTTGCCCCAGACTGGAATAAGGGGAGAGAGAGAGAGGAAAATGTAGAAGTAAGAAAAAGGAGAGGAGCAAAGCACACAATGAAAAAAACTGAAAAACCAAATAGCAGGGGTTGGCGGTACAATAACATTCCAAGTATCCAAATTATACCACGGCCAGGTTCAGTGATATCAATACTATTATACTGTATGAAGCCTCTCCAGTAATTTGGGGATGGATCTGCACACCCCTGCCATTTAAATAATCATGTGAAGAGCATCGCAAAACAATCACAACACAAGAACAGAGACGTACAGTAATCAAAATAGAAATGTTGAATATTTCAGCCCAACTTGATTTAGTGCAAACATATTTTTTATAGGCTAACACTGATTGGTTGGTTTATTTGCTGATTAAGAAGGCAAAAC
Source organism: Ammodytes marinus (assembly GCF_949987685.1). NCBI lineage: Eukaryota > Metazoa > Chordata > Actinopteri > Uranoscopiformes > Ammodytidae > Ammodytes > Ammodytes marinus. The sequence goes on from NC_137218.1 coordinate 12,240,022, forward strand.
GGACATGTAAGGTAGAAGACAGAGAGCAATCAGCACTCACAGTGAAATCATTTATTTTTCATTTCAGTGGTGTAACTCACCGCTCACTGGAGCTTGGTTTGTTATCTGATTGAGGAGCCGTCTGTCTGTCTTGTGATTGGCTGAGCTCAGATGTTATGCTGGTTCTGTCCAGAGGAGGGAGGCAGGGAGCTGGAAGTGGAGGCTGAGGAACTGGCAAAGAGGAAGCCAGAGTTTTCATCTTCTGCTTGTCCTCGTCTTCGTCTGACTTGTTGGCCTCCACACTACAAACCGCCTCCTTCCTCCTCTTGTCTTCCTCCTGCTCTCTCTTCTTTCTTCTCTCCATCTCTTCCTGTAGCTTCTTTTTCTCTTCCTCCTCTTTCTTCTTTCTGTCCTCTTCCTCCTCCTTCTTCTTCCTCCTCTCTTCTTGCTCCTTCTCCCTCTGTTCTGCCTTCTCTTTCTCCTCTCTGTGTCCCTTCTCCTCCTCTTCTTTCTTTTTCCTTTCCTGCTCCTTTCTCTTCTTCTCTACCTCCTGCCTTCTTTTCCTCTCCTCCTCCTCCCATTTTATTCTCTCATTTTCTTTCTGCTCCTTCAAGAGTCTCTGTTTCCTCCTCTCCTCCTCGTCACGTCTTTTCTCCTCCTCTTTCTTCTTTCTTCTCTCCATCTCTTCCCTCTCTTGCAGACGCTTTTTTTTCTGTTCCTCCTCTTCCTTTTTCCTCTCTTCTTCCTCCTTCTTCCTCCTTTCTGCTTTCTCCTCTCTCTGTCTCTTCTCCTCCTCTTCCCTCTTTTTTCTTTCCTCATTCTTTCTCTTCTTCTCTACCTCCTGCCTTCTCTTATTTTCTTCTTCCTCACTTTTCTTCCTCTCCTCCTCCCCCCGTTCAATTCTCTCCTTTTCTTTCTGCTCCTTCTCTTTGAGCAATCTCTCCCTTTCGAGCTCTTCCCTCTTTCTTTTCTCCTCAGCTTCTTTGACTCTCTTTTCCTCTTCTTCCCTCTTTTTTCTTTCCATCTCCTCAATCTCCTGTCTTCTCTTATTTTCTTCTTCCTCACGTTTCTTCCTCTCCTCCTCTTCCCGTTCCATTCTCTCCTTTTCTTTCTGCTCCTTCAATATTCTCTGTTTACTCCTCTCCTCCTCTTTACATCTTTTCTCCTCATCTTTTTTGCTCTTCTCCATCCTTTCTTTCTCCTCCTTTAAGAGTTTCTCCTTTTCCTCCCTCTCCTTCTTCTCTTTGAGCACTCTCTCCCTTTCCAGCTCTTCCCTCTTTCTTTTCTCCTCAGCTTCTTTGACTCTCATTTCCTCCTCTTCCCTCTTTTTTCTTTCCATCTCCTTTCTCTTCTCCTCAATCTCATGTCTTCTCTTCTTTTCTTCCTCCTCCATTTTCTTCCTCTCCTCTTCCTCCCGTTCCATCCTCTCCTTTTCTTTCAAGAGTCTATGTTTCCTCCTCTCCTCCTCTTGTTTGCTTCTCTCCATGCTTTCTTTCTCCTCCTTTAAGAGTTTCTCCTTTTCCTCCCTCTCCTTCACTTTCAGCAGTCTCTCCCTTTCTTCCTCTTCCCTCTTTCTTTTCTCTTCAGTCTCTTTTTTCTTTCGCTCCTCCTCCTCCTCTTTCCTTTTCTGTTGCTCCTTCTCTTTTTCTTCCCTCAAGCGTTTAGCCTCCATCTTCATCCTCTCTTCCTCTTCCAGGAGCCTCTTTTTCTCTTCCTCCCTCCTCTTCCTTTGCTCCTCGAACGCTCTCGTCTCCTCCTTCCTTTTCTCCTCCTCCTCTTTCATTGTCCTCAGGAATCTCTCTTTCTCCATTCTTTTCTCCTCCTCCCTCCTAAGTTTTTCCTTTTCTTCCTCCACCTTTATCAGTTTCCTTTGCTCTTCCTGCTGCTGCTTCCTCTTCTCCTCCTCTTCCTCCCTCAGTTTCTCCTGTTTTTCTCTCCTCTCCTTCAGGAGTCTCTCCTCTTCGCGTTTCATCCTTTCTTTCTCCTTCTTCACCTCCTCCTCTTCCTGTAGGAATCTCTTCTTCTCCTCCTCTATCAGTCTCTTCTTATTTTCCTCATGTTTTCTCCTCTTCTCCTGGAGCTTTGCTTTAAGCGCTTCCTCTTCCTCCTCCTCTTTTCTCTTCCTTTCCTCCTCTTGTTTATTCAGGAGTTCTTTCTCCCTCTGCTTCTGCTCTTCTGCCTTCTTCATCATGGCCTCCTTGTCCTTCGCCTCTCCCACTAACTGCTCTGTCAGCGACGGCTTTTTTCCAGTGGCCTTTTCATTGGTTTTCTGTTCCAGACTGCAGAACAGATAAACAATATTCCTTATTCCTAAATCTCTCGGTGTGTTTTACCATTACCAGCACCATCAGATCACATTTTGTAAACTTAAAAAGCTTTAAAAACACCTATTATGCAAAATGCACTTTTTTTCAACATTAATAGGGCAACCCTGTGTGTCTAGAGACTGCCAAAGTATGAGAAAAAAACAACCCTGTCCCTTTTTTCTCCACTTTCTGAAAAACTGTGTTCAAAAACCCCAGTCATATTTTTCTCCCCCTTATGATGTCATATGAAGCCACGCCCCCTCTTTACCAACCTAACTTAGAACTTCCTCCACTTGCATAAAGCATACCCCCAGATACCCCTGATTCTAACTGGCAATTATATTCCAACCCATAGTTAGATCCAGGGCCAATCAGAGCAGACTGGGCTTTTTGGAAGGCGGTCTTAAAGAGACAGGCTCTAAAACAGGGCGTTTCAGAATGAAGTTGAAAAGACAAGATTTAGCAATTGCACTTTGAGAAATACAACCTTTTTTTTGACACTACACCATGAAAACAGTTTCTACTAGATCCCAAATTACAAATTTGAACCTGAAAATTTGCACAATATGTGACCTTTAAGGTGAGACACTGCAGGATTTTTTTGGGAGATTTGCATAAAATCTCTTCTCTTAAACTTGTATAAATAAAAGGTCCAAAATGTCCATTACGGTGTTTATTTGTGTCTATGTGTATTTATCCTACTCTTTTTAACAGCCATTTCACATAATTTTTTTTTTAATACTCTGAACCCAAGATCACAACGTCTAAGGTACTTATATCAACTAAACTTCATCATTCTTAGCACCAGTCTGAACGTTAGTAAAGAACGATTTGTTTATATGTATTATTTGTCTGATTATGATTCATATTGTTCTTAAAAATATGCCGAAAACATGTTCGGTACATAGTATTTTTTTATTTATAAATAGAAAAAAGGCTATATCCAAAATCTGTTCTGTAAAAATATCGGAAACGTTTTATTCACATATTTCACAAAAAAATTTGAAACCAAAAATTATTGTTTTAATGTAAGTAATCAACTTACAAAGTTAAATGATGAACTCGATTATACACCTTCAGTGTCTTGCCTTAATGCTGTGCGTCTTGATTTTATCTGGGAATATGAATACTTACCCTGGAGGACACCTTTTGATGGTATCCCGCTTGGAGTCATCCTCTTCCAGAAACAAGCCCCCTGACTCTTGTCTCTGGTTAAATGACTCAAAGACGATGTCGTCAAAATCAGGCTCGGGCTCAGGCTCTGCCAGTGGCGGCTTATCGGCCTTAAAGCTGCTATCAATACCCCTTGTCTTATTTGTTGGCTCTTTCGAATCAGTTCCGCCCTTAACATTTGGTTGTTTGGGAGAGATAAATGCCGCCACAACAGTGGTGGAGGGCTGCTGAAGGGTGGAGCTCTCACTGCAGGAGAAGGGCCACGGTGGGGGCGGGGCTATTATCAGCTCTGAACGTGACTGGGCCAGACTGGGAACAGAAATATTGGAGGTCAGGCTGGACAGGTGAGTCGGGGAGATTTCACAAAGGCAGAGCGTGCAGGAGGTGATTAAACGTGGGGGGACAGGCAGGGCACAGAGCCGTGAAGCTACCGGAAGGTCAGTGCAACACGACGCAGGGTACACAACACTCTGCAGCTGTTAGCACTAGTTAGCATCAAGGTAAGCACAAACACCTAGAAAGAAATCCAGCCATGTGGCCTTGAGCTACTGTGTATCGGCAAGTGTCTCAACCGTTGATCGACAAATAAAATGTTTCTCAACCGTGCGTGAAAGAAGCTGAAGACAGTCAGCAATAAGATGGGTTAGCTTGGGGTAATTTGAACCATAAGGCGCTGTATGTTATGTGACTGTGAATTGTTGCAATCTCCACTATGCAAAATTTGGTGAAAGGACAATTTTCTTAATTTTTTAAAAATTGTTATGCTTAGCTAAGCTAATCCTCTCTTGGTTGTAGTCTCATGTCTAGAATTCAGATACACGAGTATCAATCATCTCATTAAGCTCTCAGTAAGAAAGCAAAGAAATCATTTTCAAAAAGTTAAACAATTACTTTGCACAACAATGCAATTTCCTGAAGGCAGCCCATCTCAAACTGTATGCTATACATGTGCTCTTTCCACTTCCTTTCACAAACCCTTAAGAACACAACAAGAAAAAAAATGTAAGCTTGTTATCTTTTCTGGCCCGTATTCCGGTTTAAAAAGGTTTTGTCATCTGTGATGTTTCTCCAAATCTCTGCTAGAGCTGCCAGCAGCCTTCAGGGTCTGCTGACACATTTTCTCTTCACACAGTGTAGCAAGGCCAACCATGATCCAAACCAAGCAACCTCAAATCAAACACTCATGTGATATCATCTCATGACCTCACCTGATCTTCGCTGGTTCAGCTTTGCTTTCTGTGATGCCTGCCTTTGGATCCTGTGCCGGACTGATTGCTTGGCTTGTTATCTTGATGTTTGCCGCTGTCTGGTTATTTCGATGAGATCCCTCGTCTCTGCTCAGAGGACTTGGTGTTGATTCCTTGTGCACTTGAGTGACGGGGACTGTTGGGCCTATAAAGAGCAAAAAGCATGGTCAGACAATGAATTATTACACTCTGAAGGATCTTCGCAAGAAAGGACAGAAACTGATGTTGAAGGTGGAGTCAGCAATTCTTGAGAACGCTTGTTGTCAAAATCAGTGAATATCTCCTCATGACTCCTCTCTGTATGCAAAGGGTGCATAATGTAAACAAAAGGGGCCCACCGTAGCTAGCAGCATGCCCTTTTACAGAACCTAGGCTGTATATTAACCCTGGTATTTTTTTCCAACACACACACAGTACAGACAGGTAGCAGATCGTGAAGAGATATTCACTGATTTTGACAAAAAGTGATTTTGACGCCAAGAAGTCTCCAGAATCGCTGACTCAACCTTTAATTGGTTGGAAGCTTCCTCCAAGTTTTGACATTTTCACAAGTCAAAAAAAGTATCAAGTAATTGTCTTGGCTGTACCAAACACAGACAGGGGATTTGTTTTGATCAGTTGGCTTGTGTACCTTGCTGACTAAGGGGGATGAACGGAACCGGAGGAGCAGAAGGAGAGACAGTGAACTGAGTGTGAGGAGAGGTGAATATAACAGAGGTGGAAAGAGAGGACGAGTGAGGGGCCGAGGAGCGAGGTAGGGAGGCGGTGAGAGCCGGAGCTTCTGGGTCACAGAGAGCATCCAGGTCTGGACTACTCAGCAGAGGGATGGTGGTGGTGATGTCTCCACCTATCAGAACAGACTCAGATTTCGACCACGCCCCCTTTGCACCTGAGGAAAGCCGAGAGGAAAAAAAACAGGAAAGTAGAGAAGGATATAGGTGTAAAGACAACGACGAGGGGTAAAGAAACAAACAAGAGTTACGATTCTTTTGATAATGGTTACCTGACTCTGAGAAAGAGGGGAGAGATTTGGGGGGGGGAGGCGTTGACTCGTGGGGAGAGGGAGAGGAGGGGCGGGCTACTGACTTGACAAGGTGAGGTCTGAAAATGTGAGAACGGCCTAGTAGAAAGGAGAGATTTTGAAAAGACATAAGTAAACAGATCTGAAGAAAGGGGTAGCAGTAAAAGACTATAGTATCTCTTTAGTCTCGATAGTTGAAGCAGAGACACACCGGAGTTGGAGGTAAGATCATCCGCAGCTTGAGCCTCCGGAGGGCGTCGCTGATGTGAAACAGAAACTGAGAAGAAGAAGAGATTATAAAGAGGAAAGAAAAGAGTAATAAAGAGACAACAAGTTTTAGTAATGGTGAGCCCAGCTGGGGAAGTAAAAGGGGAACACTTATTTTATATCATGCATTTTACTTAAACTCTAAACCGCAGAAATGATCAGTATCTGTCAGGAACAAGCACAGGTTTGCTGTAGTCTCAACAGTGACGAGGAACTTACAGCTCTTCAATTAGTCTTTGTTTAGTGAAATGTAGCTAGCTGTCCAGCAATTAGCGTTGATTTCCTTTACGTTCAATACCTTTACAATTCTCGTCTCAATTAGGTGTATAAAGGAGCAGAGGAGCTTTGCACACACTTATATTGAATAATTTGCTTAATATTATGTTTTTTTTCATTTTATTTTTTTTATCTTTGACTGTGTTGCATGTGACAGCGTATTAAATCCTGTACAGAAAGAATTAACCATCAAGTCGGTGATGGACCGGTCCAATCTTATGAAAAGATTCACCTTCCCTGATGGTGTGATCTCAGTGTTCAAATACATCTTTAATTGATTATTAGCTGAGCCCTGGACTTCTGAGTAAACCAGTTTCATTCAAAAGAAAGTCAAAACTGAAACAATCCCAGCATTAGACTAATTGGCATTGAACTTGGTAAAACTCAAATTCTGATTACATGACACCTAAGCATGCATAGGTCTCTTCGTCACACAGCACACCAAACTGTAAATGAGTAGCGGAGCACACACTGTTTGAGTTTGTAAAGTGGCATGGGTTATTAGGTTATTAGGCTAAATCATGTGGAAAAACCAGACCATCACGCATCAGGGATCAGTTAGGGAAAAAAGCATGCAGCAAGCCTAGTCTGCCAGCCAGCCTGTTGTTGATACCTTTTCCTGAGCCTGACTGGAAGATTCTGGGCAGAGAGGGAGGCTGAGAGAGGGTGAGTGGAGGCTCAGAGGAAGGGGCGGGCTTTGGGGGAGAGGAGGATTTGGGTGGGAGGAGAGGCTTGGAGGCAGTGGACTGTGTTATGACTGTGTTATGGTTCGGAGTAGTGGATACAGTGAAAGAAGACTTTTGAGAAGCCATGGAGGATGATGATGTCACGATGGAGGGAAATTTGGGAGTCGATGAGGTAATGCCTGTTGCGGAGGTAGGGGGCAGCTTAAAAGGCAGTTTAGAGGGAGAATTTGAGAGGGAATTTGAGGGAGTGGAGGGCATTGCTAAAGAAGGCCCCCCTGAAGACACAGATGCAGAGTGTGTGTTAGATGGAGGAGGAAGGGGAAGGAAAGGGTTTTGGGGAGAAGGTGTGATTATGGCTTTCTTAGAGGATTCAGGGAACGGAGGATTTGTAGGAGACACATCTGTGGCAGGAGGCAGGATAGAGGGGGCACTTTGGGGTTGGGGAGTAACTGAAGTGACCTGGGAGCCAGAAGCAGCAGGGGCCTCCGGTAGAAATGGGTTGTTGGATTTTTTATGTTTGGTTCTGGGTGAGGGCTGAGGAGAGGGGCCGGGGGAAGGCTGAAGCTCTGACTGGGCAGTGGTGGTGGTGAAGGGGTGTCTGCAGCGACGAGGGGAGGGGCGAGGAGCGCTAGGTAGGGGAGGACGGGAGTGGAGGGCAGGACTGGGAGGACCGCCATCAACCCCACAGGCTGGATGGATGGATGGATGGATGGATGGATGGATGGATGGATGGATGGATGGATGGATGGATGGATGGATGGATGGAGGGAGGGAGGGTTGGTTGGTTGGTTGGTTGGTTGGTTGGTTGGTTGGTTGGTTGGTTGGTTGGTTGGATGGAGGAATGGATCAGTGATCAGAGATTTGGTTCCAGAAAGAGAAAGTGATGAAAAAGACAGAAGGAAAAGGTCATGAACTGAGAAAGAAAATGAAATGAAAGCTGAACATGACATAACTGTTGGAATCTTCATGTCTCTGGATTTTGCAACCGTCATGAGGATCATTTGTTAATTATAACATGAATCACTTGTTTGAGCATCACCACAAACAAAGTATGGAAGTGTGATGAACCTGGATTGAATTGTGGAACCTGCTAAATACGGCCTTATTTACATTTCTCTTGATTATTTGACTCTCTGTGCAGACATTTGCAACTGATCTATTCTGTGCCTCAAAAAGCAAATTAAGAGCTCAACCATCACTGCATTTCACTTGAATGTCGAAATACGGCATGTCACTTTGTCTACATATGACCACATTGTAATAAAGAATTAAGAAAGCTGTAAGCAATGACTATGACATTTGATTACTTGACTCACAGTCTCCATTGCATTTTAGCTATAAATGTTTTCCTTGCAACTTGTCTTACTTACTTTCTTAATAATTATTTCATTATTAATAAATGGGCTGATATATTCTCACAGCAATGCAAATAAGGCTCTAAGGAATAAATGCCTCAAACTGCGCAAAATATTAATCAGATATATGATTATTAATAAAATCAACTCAACCCAACTCACATGGTTTTACATCAGAGATAATAATCCTCTAATATACTGTATCTAAATGTATGAAAGGGGCCAATCTTACTTTTGATACTTTAAGTGTTTTAACTTTAACTGAAGTAAGAAGAATTCTGAATGCAGGACTTTTACTTGAACGCTACCTGATCATTTTTGTCATCCCTACTTTATTGTTGCATTACTACATACACGTAAGTAAACGGTACTTCATACTGAATAGGCTACATCTGTTTTTGTAGTATCATTTTGGGACCGTACTATTGCTCCACCAGCTAACAAAGACACCACAAAGACGTACAGTTTGAAAACAGACCGTGATCATGTGATTTCATTCATTAAAAAAAAAAAAGGGGCAAGCAGTCTGATGTCATGGTGATTTAAAACCATTTGAGCTGCTGTTACACTTCACGCTGTTATAGTCATTTCTCCCCGGACACAATGACTTCTATGAGCCAAGTTCATGTCTCCAAACATATGCATCGATACATTGGTGGCATTAGTCTATCGTCACATGACTCTCAATAGCGTTTAATGTCTGGATGTGAAATATTTGGTATGCAGAACGAATGGCGCGAGTGTGTGAAATACTGTTACATAAACTGAGCCTCCCATATAACAAACACGAGTGGAGAGAAAGTTCCTGTTCACACCTCCTTTCCTCTGGCAAGACAAACAAATGGAGGGAAGCAAATGAGAAAGAAAAAGTGGCAATAGGAAGATACCTGAGGCTGGCAAAGTGATGCCAGTGGAGTTTCGCTTGTCGGGCGGAGGGGGAGCAGGGCGATTTGGGCGAATTAAAGTGTGTGGGACTACTGCAGCAGCCAGGACAGAAAATAAGAGAAGAGCAGGAATAAGAGAGAGAGGGGAAATGAAGGTAAGAGGAGGGGAAAAAAAGAGTGCAACGAGAGGAAATAATTGACAGTGAAGATCAGAGAGGAGAAACAGGGAGTCAGTCCAACCTGTGGCGGTGGTGGACTTCTTGTCCTCGTCTTCATCGCTCTCGTTGAAGTCGTCCATGTTGCCGATGTCCATGGGTTTGACGCTCATTAGGCTGGCCAGACTCTGCATGTCTTCATCGCTAAAGGAACAAGGACAAAAGCACAAACATGAACCCCTCCTTGTGATACATTATTAATACGGTCAGTTTATCAGATGTGGTTGAGGCTACGTTTAGGGTTAGGGTTAGGGTTAGTTGGAGACAGTGATTCTGGAGAATGCTCAGTGAATATTTCTTCACAATCTGCCTCCTGTCCGTACTTTGAGTGCGCTGAAAAGAAATCTGGGGTTGATACACTGCCTTGGCTCTGTAAACGGGTATGTTTACAAAGGGAATGTAAACAAAGGGGGCCACCGTAGCTGGCGACATGGCCGTTTACAGAGTTCAGGCTGTGCACACACAGTACAGACAGGTAGAAGATCTTGAGGAGATAAATACTGACCTTGAGAAAAAAAGTGACTTTGACAACAAGCTTTCTCCAGAATTGCTGACTCCAACAAATACGGATGAAAAAATTTATTTGAGCATCCTATGTCCATGTCGTTGACGCACTACTGACGCATTAAGGGAAAACCAACTCACGTGGCCTTCCCCTCACGAACAAAGACACAGGACAGCGACAGCTTGAGCGTGGCCTCCACCACTTTGACAGACAGCGGCTTCAGCTTCAGCGTCAGGTCAGTCTGGGTCGGCGTCGGGCTGGCGAACCGCTTCAGGTTGATGTCTGCTGATGCCAGCACCTTACGATGCCCCTTGCTCTCCTGTACGCCATCGGGATATGTAGAGTGTTTTGAAACTTACTACAACAATAATACTAGGTTGGGTTAATTCACTTCTTGGGAAACACTTTAGACAAGCAGCCGATAAATACTTACACCCTCAATGACGAAGGTCCACTCTTTGTCCTCAAACTCGTCTGCATTGACCTCCTGAAGACATGAATACAAAACAAATTCAACCATGCATTTTTTCCTTCTAAAAGTTGCATAATGAAAAAATGTAATGCTGTATACTGTATCATTTACATTACTTCATGACTGTAGAATTCTGTTTTTTCTTAAACTAATATTATCCAATATCTTACTTTAGTGTTAACCACATCCTTCTTAATACATGTATGTATACTACTTACGTGTACTTACATTCCTGTATTTTTTCATACATGTTGTCATGTATTTCACCGATACATGACAACACACAGTATACAAGATACTGTATATGTGTAGTATGGTGCTAGTTAGTTTTCTCTCCTTAATATGCTGGTGGTTTTTTTGTTATTACTGTGTGACTTAACCGCTGTAACGCTGTAATTGCCGTTGGCTAAATAAAAATACTCAGCTGACAGTATCAACACCATTCTTCCAGTCACCCCTTTTATCCTGGATGAAATCATCTGCATTTGCTATATCTCCCCCCCTAATTATCTAGCTTTTTCCGTAAGCATGTCACCGGTCTGTGTGTGTATTGTGTAAACAGTGTGTACTGTACCTTAAAGAGTGTAACAGAGATGTCAATGTTCTCTGGAACGGGCCACACCACCATGCCCCTGTATGCATTCTTGATTCCAGGCTGCCAACTGTGGAGCTGCACAACAACAAACAAAATGGTGAAACTGTGTGTGTGTGTGTGTGTGTGTGTGTGTGTGTGTGTGTGTGTGTGTGTGTGTGTGTGTGTGTGCGCACATACTGTAGATGTGTGTGTGTGTATGTTTATGCTGTTTTCCGCGATTTAACCTTGGAACACATGCGTCTGTTCCTCCTGGTCCACACAACCCTCAGCTTGTCTGGCTGCCTGCGGAAACATACAAACACAGATCAAAACACAGAAATAACATCTTGCCACATGGACTAGTCAATAATGTACTAATGGTCGATAAAGTATTAACTGCCAATAATGTCATACATTAGAATAATAATTACGGCTGTGAGCACATGGTCTGTCTGTCTGTATGCATAAAGCTATTAATTTATGTTCAGCATGTGTGTGTGTATTCATGCAGCTGTTAGTATGTAATTAGGCTACACCTGTGTGTAGATGCTTTGTGTGCGTGGGTAGCTTGTACGTGTGCGTCGGTAATATGCATGTGTGTTTCCATTGTATTTTCTCGTTCCTTTGTGGCACAGGAAGTGAAACTGGAAGCTGCAGAGTAACGTGACCCCAGTCTATCTTAATGTGAGGCGTGCCTCTTGACAGGAAGAAGGCAACCCCGACACAAGAAATACACACACACACACACACACACACACACACACACACACACACACACACACACACACACACACACACACACACACACAAACACACACACCAAATAATATACCTGTCAATACTAATAATGCACAGTACTCTTCAAACATCACAGCCAACTTGGAACATATTATCTTTACAACCATTTTTCTTCTTTGGGAAATAGCCCTAATGTACAGTATATCATTCTGTCTCAAGTCTCAGTGTATCAGTGTTCTAGCAAAGAGGTATGTGTGCATATGTATATGTGTGTTAGGGGGTACGGAGTGTCATCAGAAACAATAACCGGACAGATTCAAAGCGACAGTTTGGGACGAGAGTACTGAATATAATGTGAAACAATGAAAGACATCAAATCTTTTCTTTAGACTCAGTAACAATGGGAATAGCGCTATGATGGTTTTACAAAGGCAAACAGTGTGGTTATAAAGCTTAGCAGCATGTAATTACTGTACATCGTGGTTGGCCTTATGTTATTCAGCAGGCAAAGTGTTACCATGGTACTATATAAATAGTGCTATTGCTAAGTACTTCATTACGTCTGAGCCTCTAAACCGTCTCTTTCAATATCACTTCATCATTTTCTGACATGAGTTGTCATGTAGAGACTGCCGGGGCCTTCTTATCTTTGGCCCCTCACTGTTTTCTTCCAAACAATCGATCATGATGTATTTATTTATTTATTTTTTGTGGCTGCAGAAGGGCAGATGGAAACAAGTTGTTAAGACATATTACCATTCGACTTTCAAGTTTATATGGCACATTTTTCAACAAACAGTAGCTTCTTTACACATCAAGCAACTAGGGAGCGAAATCCTCAATCATCTGGACTTGTGTGTCTTTTTATACTGTTATAATATTATAAAAATATATTGATCATAGCTGCTTTTTTGAATGTATGCAATAGGATAAATCCCATTGTAGTTGCACTTATAGCATGGGAGCTACACTTTGCAATCATCTCATACAAAGTCTAAATATTCATCTCAATAACAAGTCTGTGTGGATGTTTTATAGAAAGCCAAAGGCCTCAAATCATAGCACTAAATTAGATCAACCCCCCAAAGCACACACAAATACACACACACACACACACACACACACACACACACACAAGCAAACACACACACACAGCTTGGGCACAAGCATGTGACTTGATTCGGGACACATCCACCACGTGTGGAAGGCTTCATTTCCCGTCTCTGATGTTTGATGTGGTCTTTTAAGTGTCAGTAACCTCTGACTCAGTTTATTCACATACGAAGTAGTTTATTTCCATTTTTCAATAACAACACTTGCCTAAAGTAATATGACTGACTGAAACTTTGGGTTGACCTCACTTTCTCCTCTCCTCTCTCCTCCTTCTCTCTGCATGTCCTGACTTTTGCCTCTCCGTTTGAACACACACACAAAAGGCTTAAAAGCTCTGATTTCATGCACACGCATTTGGGAGTTGTCCCTGTTTCCAAATCTCTTGGTACCTTCCCCTCCTCTGTTTCCACACAACACCGTGGTCTCAAGCTTATCAACCTATGAACCCTTATTGACGAGAGCCTTGAGCTATAGAAACAAAACGGACCTGTGTTTGTTATCGTTCTGCTGACGAGCTCCCTTATACAAGTATTCCAAACTTCACTGTAATCTGGACAGATAAGAAAGCTGCATTGAGGGCCAAACTGACAGGTGGGGAGGGGCGAGAAGTTCAAAGATACTAGGGAAACCTATTTGTATTAAGTCAGAGAAATTCAGGGTTATTATTTGTTTTTAAGTTGTCAAAAACAGGCTCCACGAAATGTCAAGAACGGACAATGATTCAGTGATGATTTTGACACACAAACCTGAAACCCAACATATTTGATTTATTATTTCTGTTAAAATGTTGTGTCAGCTGAATGTTGGGCCCATGCTGCATCATGGCATCCTCCCAAATGTTTGGATGAAACAGGAAATTACACAAAGGAGGGGAATCCCTACAGAGTCAGAGCACCATCAAGGGATTTGACTGCATCTCTGAACTGTCCAGTAAGTCCACTGTGCTTAGACTGATAAATCACATAGGCCTAATACTGATGCTGAACGTAACAACTACACCTTTTTCAAAATATAGCTTGGCACAGACTATGCATTTTCAAAGTAAATATAAAATGATAATAAAACAAACTGGCAAGACACTTACAGTAAAGTGTTCAGTGTGAGATTGTTCACACCTCTCAAAGATAATGTCTCGTGCTGTAGCCTATACATTTTTATTGTAATATCAAATTAGTTTAATGTGCTGCTCTTTTAAAATCAATTATCCTGACGATAGACTGTTCACTGATAGTGTCTCTTCAAAACACTTTTTTATGTAGGCCTAGCAGGAGTGGGGAATCGAACCCACAGCCACTCCGGAACAGCTGCGCACATAACATGAGGTGCGCCCTGTCGTCTTAGCGGAAAGACCCGCAACACGAGAATGCTCATGGTCATAATAGAGTCTTATTATTATAGCTACATACATAGTGAACCCATAGCTTGGGTCTGGTTATTTACATCTCAAACAGCGAAGACCTTTACACACACTTTGAAGTGGTTGTCTTCAAACTCACCATTTCTTTGTACACTCCAAGACCAGTTCCTGGTAAGAGGCGACAAACTGAAACTTTGAAGCCTTCTTACCGACCCGCTGAAGTCTCTTCCACACCGAGGTCATAACTTCCACCGGCAAAAACTAAAACTCTACACACGAGAAGAAAAAAAGGAATAAACCCCGCAGTCCTCCGCGCAACAATAATCCAACTTTGTCCGCTGTCTTGCCCTCTTCCTTAAAAGGTCTTTTTCCTTCTTCTTCTGCTGCTGCTGCTGCTGCTGATGATGATCTTCAGACAAGCTGCGACTCGCGCACATTGGCGATAAACTAAAACGCGATTAGGGAAATAAAAAAGGGGAGAAATGTCAATATGTAGGCTACCGAGCTCAGTTGAACGATCTGTTTACAGAAGTGGCGATCGGGCCGAGCACCAAGGAGGAACCGATTCCGCCCTGCTCGCAGCCACTCAAACAGGCAATGAACGCCCGTTATGAGGCTGAAGTTTCCACCAAACAACTGCAGGAGCTCTCATTGACAACTTCTCTCTCTCTCTCTCTCTCTCTCTCTGGCAGGGATCCACATGGAGACTGCACCGCTTAGTCAAGCCTAGATGTAATAATAGCCTGTATAGGTTTGATTGCTGGTTCACCTTCCTTCTACAGAGAGACAGGCGAGAGAGAGAATGAGACAGGTCAGGATATGCAAATGAGTGCCTGCTGCTGGTGATGCAGCATTATGCAAAGTCCTATATCTGACTGATTTATGAGCACTGGTACTGTAACAGTCCTGTAGACTTTGAGCCTGACTGTGTGTCACTAGAACAGGCTTATCTAGACAATTACTGTTTTACTTTTATCAGCTCTGCAAACTCAGAGGATCTACTGCTGCAGCCTACAAGTCTTATAACATGTGAGAAGTCGTGCCACTGACTGCTCCATGGCAACAAATACACCAAAGCCATTGTTTGTTTAAAAGTGAGATCATGGTTTAAACTCAAGTCAGCTCCTGAGTTGAACTTGCGTCACCAAGAACTTTAAAAGAAAAGTGTGTTTCATCCACTTAAATACAGAGGAATAGTTTCCATCTGGAGGGCCAACTCTCCTGTCTGTATCTCTGTGTGTTTTGAAGCTTGGTCAAGGCACAGGGATTTTCCTCAGTGAGAGCAGGAGTGTATTTTTAGGTAAGGGGAACAGGGATGGATAGATGGACAGAGGCAGCTGGGGTGGAGGAGTGCAGGGCAGGCAGGCAGCAGCAGTGTGTGTGTGTGTGTGTGTGTGGGTGGGTGGGGGGGACAACTCTCCCATGACTCAGAGTTGGTCTAATATTACACTGACTGTGGGGCCGCTATTCAGATTGTTGCTTTCTGTACCCACAGCATGTACGTCTTGGTTCATACGTCCTGGTAAACAGACCTAACCACTGCACAACTACTGTAGACCAGGCTGTACATACCTTTGTAATGGTAGTGGAAGTACTATGCTTTACTTGAGTGAAAGTACTGTATATAATAGGCCTACAAACTCAAAGTAAAAGTCCCGCATTGAAAATGTTACCCAAGTAGAGGTATTTAGGTATACTCAAGTTAAAATCAAAAGTATACATTAACATGTGACTATTGTATATTGTATTAGATTATTATTGCTTATTGACTTAAAGGTGCTGTAAGCGGAATGGTTCTTTTAGCTAACTTCCTGTCAGTTACTGCAGTTAGCAGTCCCCTCGCTCGTCCCTACGTCACCACATTAATGCACTGCGGCCTTCAAGCAGCGAGTTATCTAGCATCATCTCGGATCCGTAAGTGTGATAAAACATGATAAAAACCATCAAAACAGACATTGGGAAGGATTTTTACCTGCTCCGCGCATTCACCCATCTGTCGCTCTGGCATGCACCAGCCGTGAGACCATGAGTGAGACGGTTGTCGGTTTGTAGGGTTCTCTCTTGTGATTGGATATTAATTTCGGGATCCCCCGAAAAGGTTATTTGCCGGTTACATGCAAAGCAGCTGACTGAGAGATCGGCTATACGAAACGCGCACATTATGTAAGTGATCACTGTATGAATAAAGAGCGATTTAACACTTATATTAACATAAATAAACCGCTTACTTCACCTTTAAAGGAGGATTTCACCTTTTTAGCTTCTTGATGTGGAGCTCATTATGATCCATTTTGAAATTGGACGGTCCGCAACTAGTGAATTGGCATCATGGATTAATCTCCTGATCATTTTCTCCTATTGTTTGGTTTGTAAATAGTGAGAAATGCCGTCACAATGACCCAAAAGTTAAACGATAACGTCATCTTCCTAATGCTTCACATTTGGAAACAGCAACACCTTTATAATGCTTGTTTTGTACAACCAATAATACAAAAGTCAAAATGATAAAAAGATATATTACGTCTACCAAATTAATTCACAGAAAATTGTCACATTTGTGAATTTGGAACCATAAAAGAAAATATTTAACCGATGATTAAAATAGTTAATTAATTGATTAATCGTTTCAATCGTACTTGTGCAGTCACTCAAGCTATCGGATACATGTTATGGAGTAAAAATTAGTATATTACAACAATAGTTGTAGTGGAGTAGAAGCACTTAGTGTCACGATAGGAAAATATTCAAAGTAAAGTTTGAGTAGCAGAACGCGAGCAAAGTATCTTAGTTACATCTGTTGAAATAACACACACACACACACACACACACACACACACACACACACACACACACACACACACACACACACACACACACACACACACACACACACACACACACACACACACACACACACACACACACACACACACACACACACACACACACACACACACACACACACACACACACACACACACACACACACAATCATTGAGAGAGACAGACAGGCAGGTAGGGCCTAACAATAAGTACAACATATGCCGATTATAAATAGAGAACAGCATAAGAGTCTCGAAGCAAACGTCACTCCCCTTCATTCCTGCTCTCTCGTGAGGCAACTGGTTTCCCCCCCTTGGCTGCTTTCAACATGAGCTCAGAGGAGGAGGCCTGCACAGGAGTGAAGGAGCCCTATCTGTTGACTGGAGACAGTGAGTCCCCTGTTGGTCATGTTTTGTAAGATCATCCTCTGGTTTCCTTTAATTCAAAACACAAATACTCAGCACACATCTGAGGCAACACTGTAGTTTTATTTTAAGATTTAGATGCAAAAGAAGAGGCATTTACTGGCACTTACAGACCATTGACCTGTCTAAAAACAATTGCAATACATTTAGTTTGGAAATTGATATAATCAAAGAATATTTAAAATTTTTCACAAGGATGGTGCCATTTGACTTCTGTGAAATAGTCCTTATCCTTATATAATGATATGATTATATTAAAAAAATACAGAAAAGTGCTTTAGAAAAGGGACCTTTTTCTTTTGAAATTTGCCATTTTCTTCTGAAGTTGTTTATTCATTTGTACTGGTCAGATTTTTTGGGGGGGCACCAACATTTTTATGCAACTGAAAAATAACTTTTTTCGTAGCTTGTTATTCCACAGGAGATGTGAGATATGGGGGGATTTGACAGCACTTATTTTCTTTAGGCAAGACACTAATGGCTGAGAATACTATACGATAGTAAATATTATCCTGCTCAGTCTACAGAAAACAAGGTCTGAAAAGTGAGTATCAAAAAGTGGAATCAAACCACTTTAGATGTCAAACAAAATTATCCAAATATGCCAACAAGTTCAGTTTCAGTGCCAAGTAAGCGGCTTGTAGTAGCATGAAGATTATGCAATGAAGAGCAAGAACACAGATTTCAACCTTTCGTGATTGTCTGGCTCAATTTTCTTTTTCTATTTGTTGACTTTCATTTCTGCTGCAAGATACAACAGGTGGAAATTTGAACACTCAGGTAGTGCACATTTAGGTTTAGATGGAAGAAGGCGCATTTGATTTGCTGTGATTTGATTGGCTCACAGCCAATAGAAACTCTGCAGTTGTAACATGTCAGTAAACTCGGAATGTCTTATAGGCTTATGTACTGTATTACAAGTATGTCAATGTTTATTTTACTTTATATACATTATGTGCAGGCTAATGTTGCCATTCTTAACTTATCAGATGTCCGTCCATATGCAGATGTAACTGAGACGTACTTCATCAAACTTGCTAACAGGATGCACTGGTGCAGAAATCTGCACGTGTAAATGGATTAGCAAAGGCCACACATGTCATCTTCTGAGTTTCTTCCACAAAATGTCAAATAACCTAATTCTTGGTTGAAAAAGTGCCAAACAGATGCAACCAGTTTTTCTCCCGAACAAGCACTGACTTAGCAAAGTGTAAAAAAAAAATAGAAATATGAATAAGAATAAGAATATGTGCGGGGCATATTGTCTGGTCAAGACACACATGGCATTAAAAATAATAGTGTAAATGGGGGCTCAAGGTGCAGTGAGAAACAAGAGGAAAATATAGTCCCAACAAAGCATAGTGCATGGAGCTAGAACCTGTATCTCCATCAAGGAATATGAAAGGAGTCCTTGATCCACTGGTCCCTGGAGTTGCTGCTTGGCTGGGGTAGAGACAGGGAGGAAGGAGGCTGTAAGAGAGCCACTGTCTCCTCCTCGTCTTCATCATCCTCCTCCTCCTCAGAGGATCCGTTTTCAGCCCCGTACGAGGAGCCCTTGTACTCCTGGATGGACTCATGGAGAGACCACAGCTGGCAGAGCAGAGACATGTCCAGCTGACGCAGGCCCACCTGTCACACACACACACACACACACACACACACACACACACACACACACACACACACACACACACACACACACACACACATACCGTATATATATATAAAAACTCAGGCCACACAGGATTGAGGAAGTTTAGGGTGAAAGTTAAATGTAGCTCAAGGTGGACTATCACATCACATCTCGTCCATGATGACTGAACCAACCATTTCCATTGAGTACATTTGGAGATTTTTGAGTTTCTCTTCTTTGATACTCTATAGCCAAAGTAACAGGTCAACAATGTACATATAGGTGTTTATTTCACTAAACCTACGCATAAGTTGGATATTGTCAAATGTTTTGAAAAGAATCCACTAAAAAAATTATTTAATCTAAGAAATGTACTGGCAAAGTTTCATGATGACATTTTTAAGCAAAAGGTTTTACCCTATTCACCTGCCGTGTCTTGCCTAAAAGCTTCTAAGTGGACCTAGAGTTAATCACCATGTCAAACTAATTTAATCATCACATATAGGCTAATATATAGAGTTTATAAACAGTGATGGTCACATTCACTGAGTCACAGACAAAGGCATGATACCCTCCCTCAGACCTCCTCACCATCTCTTTCCGCAGCAGGGCCAAAGCAGCGTCCAGTCCGCCCGGCTGGCCGTGACCGCGCTGCGTGTCCCCGCCGCCGCGGCTGCTGATCTCGGCCTGGATGCGCGCCCTCTTGCTGTGAACCTTATCGATGTCCCGCCACGAGCCGCCGCTGGAGTTGAGGATGCCACTCAGGCCTTTGGGGAGCGGCGGCAGCCCCTCCATCGAGGAGACACCGCCCACCGCCGCGCTGCACCGACTCCCGTACATCACCACGCTGTCTAGTCTGTGCAGTGGCGAGCTGAGTCAGCAGGAGACGCAATGCCACACACTCAAATCTAGCAAAGTCTGCCGCTGTCTCACCATCACCCCAAGGTGCGGCTTTTCTCTCTCAGTGACAGAAGCAGAACAGAACGGCGTCCCAAGTCTTAGAACACGGATTCAGATCCAAAGTCAATGCTGCTCTGTGGATCGGAATGGGACAGTGGAAGCACTGCACTCAAGCCTAATGTCAGCCTTCCTGGCTTTGTTTTGTTTCCTCTCCTTTGTGTGGGGGCTGGAGGGCTGGAGGCTTCACCCTCAGCCACCGGCTCCGCCCCGGCGGTGACCGCGCCCCGCCCCGCTAGTCTGCGTCTGGGGGAAAGGGAGACACCCTCAACAAGCCCATGATTGGTTGGACTAGCAGGCTGATAAAGTTAAACAATTGGAATTGAATACACACATTTTGAGCAGAGATATGTTGCACATGTTCAGAGGTACTTAAAATGGAACTTGTCTTCCAATGAACACACTGTATGGCATTTGCGTTTGGCGACCTCTTGTGGAAAGAAACAAACCACAGGAGTCTTGAACAGGCGAAGCTTTATTCATGTACATAATTGGAAAAAAATGTAACTGCCTTGAACAACACTGAAGCTGGCTTTTATCCAATATGAAGTGCTGCCTATCGATGCACGGTGCACACAGTTTATTTGCGCTAGATGGTTGTAGTGAATAAAGAGTCAAGTCTCGACTCCTGGACATTGGCCTCAATGTCTCTTTTGAGCATCACTGAATCACATGACCATCATCATCATACACGCAATCACATATCAAATATATTTACAATAAAAACCACTAAACTGCCAGCCCACCATGACGACCTCTGCAACAAGAGGGTTGCCCAGAAGGTCGGAGAACACGGAAAGAGAGACAGAATGAACATTAGACAGAAAAATTAGGGTCTGATCAGAGCACTGCTGTTTTTTTTAACAATATACAGACTATGAATTTTAATATAACTTACAGTCTTGTAGTAGGTTGCATATTAGCTAATACAATTGCGCTTGTACAGACATGCAAGAATAAATGATTTTTTTGCACTGGGGATTTTGTTTGAATTTATCCAACTATTTGTTTTTGTCACTAAACGTTTAATGACCATTTTGGATCAATCAAAGCCAATCGGCTATGGTAACGCGTTTTCACAGGAGAAATTAAGATTAATGATTAGAATTAATGATGAATGTGAATTTAGAAATGATCTTATAAGCAGATCATTACTTACAAATGGACAGAAACACTTCCAATGTTTAGAACATTTGTACTTATTGTGAACAAACATAACATGATGTTCCTATCAGTCGTATGTTAAATGAAGAGCAACAGTTAATGTTTTTTATCTTATTTCCAGTGCGTTTCAGGACCCAATTTTGAATTCAGCTCTATGCAAGGATTCAGTCAAAGAGAGAAGCGAACCAGAGTCAGTATTCCCAGACAGGGGCGAGTAGAAACAGCGATTATTCGTTAATTCCAAGGTTTTTCGATTGGGTTCACTCGCTGAGCTCCTTGAGGCTGCGCAGTGAGCTGGCACAGCTGGCGATGAGGGTGCAGAGTTGGATACTGGACTCCAGGGAGGATGAATTGTGTAGCTGGGTGGTGGCCCAGCGGAGTTTGGTTAGAATGGCTTCCTCTGCTTCTTGTAACACGGGTTGGATGGCGACAGTGGCGCTCTGTGGACTGACTGAGGGGCGAGAGGGAACAGGGACTGGGGCGGGGGCAGGGGCTGGAGGAGCAGGGACAGCCAGAGCCAGCAAAGCACCTCGCCCTCCCGCCGCAGCCCCCTCACAGTGCTCTGGTCTGGGCTGAGGAACCAAGGGGCCGGCCTGACCGCTCACCAGGTCTGCATTGTTGGGATCAGGGGTGATGGACTGTTGAGGGGACTGGGCTGCAAGCTGCCTCTCTCTCACTTGAGACAACGCTGCCTGCGCATTCAGAGCTGATAGGAGAGAAGAAAGAAAGAAAGAAAGAAAGAAAGAAAGAAAGAAAGAAAGAAAGAAAGAAAGAAAGAAAGAAAGAAAGAAAGAAAGAAAGAAAGAAAGAAAGAAAGAAAGAAAGAAAGAAAGAAAGAAAGAAAGAAAGGCCAAGACAAGAAAAGTTGTTTTGGAGGAAAGTTTATTAAAATGTGTTTGGATGGAACATGACACAAGACATCTGAGGTATGTAAAAGTCACGTGCCTTAAAGAAATAGATCTCTTTAATGCCGTCTGGTTTCGGGCGACAGAAACCATTCATTTTACTCTGGGTGCATTTAGAAAACAGGGGTAAAGGTCACTCGTCTCTAGTTAGATTGGCTCAAATACTGGTAGTAAATAGGTAGCGTTAGCCTGCATTTGGCCTGCAATGTGCGTAAACCACAGTCGAACTGTGGTTTAAGCACATTTTTTTTTTTAACCTTTATTTATACAGGTATATTCCATTGAGTCCGAAGACTCTTTTGCAAGGGAGACCTGTTCCCATTTACACGTTACCATTCACACACCGATAGCAGGCTAACTATCGAAATTCACACGAGGCAAGGTGGGTGAAGTGTCTTGCCCAAGGACACAACAACTATGACACAGGTGGCAGGGCGGGGATCGAACCTCCAACCCTTTGATCATCGGCAGACCCGCTCTGCCACCTGAGCCACAGTCGCATTGGTTTGTGCGCTTGCACGGTTTCCTTCAGGTATGTATTTGATTCAAAAATTAGAATGTGCAAAAAATATAGAGCCCAACGTGGTAAAATAACTGCTACCAATTGACTACCAGTATTTGAGCTAAGCTCACTAGTGTCAAGAACCACTAGTGATGCGCAACCTTTGCCTATTTTCTTTTTCAAAACTGCACACAGTTAAAGTAACAGTTTCTCTCGCCTTGTATTGAACCTGAGGCAGAGGTAATAAGCTTAAAATAATAAATGTTGGAACTATTCCCTTGTGAGTGTGTGCACTGTGTATACCAGGGTTGTCCTTGTCAACGTCAGAGTCCAGCTCCTGACATGAGACACAGTAGTTTTTCTTCTGTCTGTCCTGGAGGAGAATAGTCTGGAAACGCACAACATACTCCTTTTTAACGCACAAATAACACTACACCACCATGATTAAAAGACCACACACCGCCATTACAAAGATAGCATAATAGAAATCCAGCTGACTCACCCCGCACACGTCGCAGCATTCTCCCAGCATCTTATATCCTTTGAGCAGGTAGTCTCCCATCAGTTTGCTTATCTTGTCCTGTCGGTCTCTCCGAGCCTGGATAACCTTCATCTCAGAATCTGATGGAGGCTCCCACTCAAAATCCTCGTCATCTGAGGGTCAGTAACAAAGCGCGAGTTTAATTTAACTTTATTTACCTACATAGACACTGTGCTGAACTAGTATCCTCACAAATCCACTGTTTGTTGCTATCACTTACAAACAGTCATTGCACTGCTACAACCCGTGTTTGTATGTCGTCTCTCCCAGTTATCACTTTTTATTATCACAGGATTTTATTAAGACTACTACATCTTACAAAACATTTTCACTTATTGGAACTCTTGTAAAACAGAGGTGTTCACGTGTTGTTTTTGAAAGTAGTAAGCGTTGCCGCGGTGCTATCATGAAATGATAAGCTAGCAGCCAACCGGGCTAACGTTTGCTATTATTCGTAACTATAGGACGACAAATCGTACTTTCTAACTAATGATATAATTACACACGTGAATATTTCCGTACATGTGCGCCGAAATAACTATTCACATGAGATGCAGGTGAACGGAAAGAATTACAAAGTTAGCTCGCTAATAAGCTCATAAGTTCACAAACCTCCATTCAGAGCCATGTTGCTTCAGTGCTACACGTTGTGCGTGATGATGTCAGAGTCCTGTTTCTTCTTCTGCGTCTTCTTTGAGGTTTTTACGTCAGCTTGCGTGCACTACTGCCACTTACTCCCTCAGCGTTCCTACAGTTCCTTTAAAAGACTTACAAGACATTGAAATTATTAATCTAAACATAAAGCGTTAATTGATTTTAAAATGTTATTATATGGTATTGCTAAGGAATAATTCACCCATACGGAACCGTCGTTCTATCATTATAAAATCATCATTATAATATAATGAATGAGGTTTTTCTTCCCTCAGTCTTCCCTTGGCCCAGCTGTCCTGTTAATCCTAACCATATGATCCTAACCCTACATTTGTATTAGTGTGATAGTAAAATAGAAAAATTTAGGGTTTGACAGTGAGACTATAAAACACTCTTTCTGCCTTTTCTCAGGCCAGGATGATCCGATTTAAAAATGTTTGCACATACAGTATATACAGTATCTCACAAAAGTGAGTACACCCCTCACATTTCTTCACATTTTTCTTTATATCTTTCCATGGGACAACACTGAATAAATGACACTTTGATACAATGTAAAGTAGTCAGTGTACAGCTTGTATAACAGTGTAAATTTACTGTCCCCTCAAAATAACTCGACACACAGCCATTAATGTCTAAACTGCTGGCAACAAAAGTGAGTACACCCCTTAGAAAAAATTTACAAATTGGGCCCAAAGTGTAAATATTTTGTGTGGCCACCATTATTTTCCAGCACTGCCTTAACCCTCTTGGGCATGTAGTTCACTAGAGCTTCACAGGTTGCAACTGGAACCCTCTTCCACCCATTTATGACAGCATCACAGAGCTGGTGGATATTAAAGACCTTGCGCTCCTCCACCTTCCGTTTGAGGATGCCCCAAAGATGCTCAATAGGATTTAGGTCTGGAAACATGCTTGGCCAGGCCATAACCTTTACCCTCAGCTTTTTTAGCAAGCCACTGGTCGTCTTGGAGGTGTGTTTGGGGTCGTTATCATGTTGCAATACCACCCTGCGGCCCAGTTTACGAAGGTTGAGTGCACATGGTCAGCGTCGTACACAGAGGTTGCCTTTGGAAAATAGACGTATGAGTGCTGCCAGCATTGCTGAAGGGCTTGAAGGGGTGGGGGGTCAACCTGTCAGTGCTCAGACCATACGCCGCACTCTGCATCATACTGGTCTGCATGGCTGTCATCCCAGAAGGAAGCCTATTCTAAAGATGATGCACAAGAAACCCCACAAAAAGTTTGCTGAAGACAAACAGACTACGGACATGGATTACTGCAACCATGTCCTGTGGTCTGATGAGACCAAAATACATTTATCTGGTTCAGATGGTGTTAAGAGTGTGGAGCGGCAACCAGGTGAGGAGTACAAAGACAAGTGTGTCTTGCCTAGAGTCAAGCATGGTGGTTGGAGTGTCATGGTCTGGGGCTGCATGAGTGCTGCCAGCACTGGGGATCTACAGTTCATTGAATTCTAACATGTACTGTGACATACTGAAGCAGAGCATGATCCCCTCCCTTCATAAACTGGGCCGCAGGGCAGTACTGCAACATGATAACGACCCCAAACACCCCTCCGAACGACCACTGGCTTGCTAAAGAAGCTGAGGGTAAAGGTTATGGACTGGTCAAGCATGTCTCCAGTCTTAAACCCTATTGAGCATCTTTGGGGCATCCTAAAACGGGAGATGGAGGAGCGCAAGGACTCTAATATCCACCGGCTCCTTGATGTCGTCATGAATGGGTAGAAGAGGGTTCCAGTTGCAACCTGTGAAGCTCTAGTGAACACCATGCCCAAGAGGGTTAAGGCAGTGCTGGAAAATAATGATGGCAAAACAAAATATTGACACTTTGGGCCCAATTTGGACATTTTTTCTTAGGGGTGTACTCACTTTTGTTGCCAGCAGTTTAGACATTAATGGCTGTGTATCGAGTTATTTTGAGGGGACAGTAAATTTACACTGTTATACAAGCTGTACACTGACTACTTGACATTGTATCAAAGTGTCATTTATTCAGTGTTGTCGCATGGAAAGATATAATGAAATATTTGAAGAAATGTGAGGGGTGTACTCACTTTTGTGAGATACTGTACATAGGATCTAAGAGTTCAATACACCTTCATATTCCCACCGGTGAAGTAGGTCTTTAAGGAGTAAGGTTTTATCAGCTGTTTTATGTTGAAAATTAAAAACCTTAAATATTTGGTCAAATCTATTTAAAAAGTAATTTACAAATCCCTCTCACATTATTGGCAAGCAGATTAGCATGGCATGATCCCATATGTTCACAATGAGAAACACTTGGGCCTCTGGATGATTTATGTGACACACTACTACTGGCTTTTTAGTAGTGTATTTTGAATGACCTGAAATAAAATAATGAAAATTGTCAGTTTTTCTTTAGTTTTTGTTCCTATAAAATTGGCCTTCAATTAAATTTGAGCTCAATTAAATCCAAGGAGCCATTTTCTGTCCTCAACGCTGTATCCACTCTCCAACATACTGTTTGTCATAGTTATTCTTCTTTGTCACCAAAGGGAAACATTTCAGCAGAGTGGTTTTCTCCTTAGCCATTTAGAAATTCCAAAGTAGGCTATAATTTTTTTTTAACAATCCATTATTATGTTTATTGGCTGTTGAGAAAATGTACATGATGAACATTTTCCTTGCACCATTTTGCTTCTCGGGAAACCACTTCTGTTCCATCCAAGAGTGTTGTTGTAATGATAAGTCTCAATACTCTTTGAAGAATTTCCAAACGTTTGAGCCGAAGTAACCCTAAATGTAGTCTCGCAAAGCCAGACCAAAACTACAACTAGTAGTATGCCCTTAATGTAATACTAACATTAGTTGTAAAGATGGCACTAAATAAAATAATATTTATATAATAAAAAGATAAGTAATATGATAAATAAAATGTTAAGCATTAACTTCATTTAATTTAAATTAATTTCCAAGTGTTTAATTGGTAGAACTAAGCCATTTTCTATTTTTGAATAATAACCAAAAATTCATGGCTGATAATTTTCTTAATCGGTCATTCACGACCACATGTGTCTAATTCTGGATATTCTTAAATTGACCAACCAATGGAAGATGATTTTTGAATGAATATTAATTCTAATTTATCCTCATCCAAGCAATATAACATGTTGATGATGAAAATAGGAGAAGTGGTTTTACATGTCAGTGCTGCATATTTAAATTTCAATAAAGGAAAAATAAATTATAATTATTGTTTTCAGAATTGTGTCCACATTCTAATGTTTAAAAGGGAATTGATTATTGGCCAAAAAATTAATCTTATTTTTAAGACTTTTTGATCAAAATCGGTATTCTGGGTTGACTTGGGATGCAATGAAGATGTAGACTAGAGAAACAAATAGACTGGCTGGGTTAGAGTGTTTCAGCACCACGGAGAGAGACACAGGGAAAACACCTGAAACCTTGCCCTACTACAGTTTGACCTCCCCATGAGATTATCTTTAATCACTCTGCAGAAAGTCACACATGCAGGACAGAATTGAAGTATTTGCATACACATAATATAACATAAACAACAAAGGTAAGCATCTGTTCATTACTGTGACCAACAAGTGTGTGTGTGTGTGTGTGTGTGTGTGTGTGTGTGTGTGCGTGCTACTCTTCCCTTAAATGTATGTAAACCTGGCTTGAATTCTTATACTATCGTTCCTCGGCTTCCATTTAGCATTCAAATAGGAATTTTAATGTATTGAATAATAACTAATTGTGTGGGCTGTAAACAGAGGTGTTTCTCAGACAAGGGAAATGATAATATTCTGGTCCCTCAATAATTACTTAACAAGTCAGTTTTTACAACCGTTTTATTGTAATTTCACCATGTCTGACTTCACATCAAAAACATAATCTGATACAATTCATAGCAAGAGAAAAGTGTCATTCGGTAATAGATGAGTGTATCACTGCTGTGACTTCGAAATCCTTATTATGAAGTGGTTGTTTGGTCTCTAAACATTTGATTCTATTCAAAATACGAAATCCTACATCTAAAATACATTAAGTGAATGACAAAAAAAAAGAACCGCAAAATCTTTTTGGGTGCGGATGTTTCATCTGTCTGTGTGTTCTCTGTGTGTTGAAAAGGTCATTCTCTTTCGGTTGTTGGTTATTGTAATTTTGTTTCATAACACCAGTCACGCCCTTCATCTTTTTTCTTCTTCCTTGTTTTGTGGCACTTCCCTTCATTCTTTTCCTGTGTTGTAATGGTTTTCCTTCTCGACCACCGGGTTAACATCCACTCTGGGAAAGGTAAAGAAGTTTACCACACCTGAAATTATTTCAACATTTTACTGTATAACACATCCTAAAATGCAAAACAATACATTAAATAACCACAAGGAGGATCACTGGACTGGATTTATTGTTGCCTATTATAAGAGGTACATTGACTCTTTAAGCAATTAAAAATAATGCTCAAATCAGTTGATTGTATTGCTCTGGAAGACATGTATGCACAATGCACATCCAAAGACAAACATGCTATGTACAAGTTTATTTACAGGGTTAAATATAAATGCTCCTAAAACATCTGAATGCATGCACACAGGCTTTAAGCCAACAGATCAAAATAGAGCAGTGATGGTACTTACGCTGTTGTGCAATCTTTACTCAGCTGTATTTAGGAACGAGGTTGTTGTGAGAAGAAGGAAAGAGTAGGATGAAAGGATTAAGTCATTAGTAAAGCCAAAGTATTATTTGTGAGGGGCCTTGGTCAGAAGTTATTTTATTTTGGTTGATTTATTAAAAACTTACGAGCAGGTGCGGGGTTCATGAGCTTCAATGGCAGTTCCACTGTGACATCACTTTGGAGAAAAAATAAATCAAACAACCAGTCAGAACACTACATGTGAATGGTGATCAATGCTAGTTGGCTGTATGGTATGGACTGGGATATGATCTGAAATAAGACCAATTTACCTGGAAGTGAGGCCGCCCAGCAGGCTACGGGAACAAAAGAGGGACATCACAGGTTTGTTTTGAATTCATTTTAGTTTACGTATTTATTTATTTTTGATAAAGTGTCCTCATGTTAAAAACACTTGAACGGGTTAAAATACTCTTACCCTCCTCCGGACACCATGAGGTTAATCTTAATCTTGTAGGAAACAACTATTCCCATCACATCTTTTTCTGTACCGGCCTTCAGCCTGTTGAGAAGCGGAATTACAAGGAAAAGATTAGGATTTAGAAGACATAAGCCGCAAGAAAAGCTATAGGCTACCGTAAAAAACTAGTAGCCAAGTAGCAGAAATTAGAACCGTTTTAGGTATATTTAGGTATATATTTTAGTCTTAGATTATTTTCCCTAAATGTCTAAAAATTACATGGTGGTGGAGGCCAAGTTGGTGTCGTCATCCTTCAATCGGCCGTCCACCGCCAGCCCCCTCTTCTCCTTGTTGTCGTTCAGCTGGGGGGTGATGGACAGAGTTTTCTCGTAGGTGCCGGCGGGATCCACTGTCTCTCTGTGGAGGAGGAATCACAAACAAACCCATGCATGAACACACTAAACTGCACTCTTGTATATTTTATTCTGTGATACTTGATATTTTGTCTTGGTTTCAGCTCTGTTAGTTCCCCTTACGCAAACTCTTGGTTGAAAACTGGCTTAACGTATGAGTCTGAGCAGTAGAGAACAATGTCTGTAGTTTGCTCCACTGTGAAATGGAAAGAAAGAGATAGAGAAATGTTTATAGTAACAGTCATATTAAATCTATGTAAAAGCATGTCTATTATTAATGGCACCTACCAGTGACGTTGAATTTCTTGACTGTTTTGTTGCTCTCGTTGTTGATTTTGATTTTGATTGGGATTGCTTCACCGTGGAAGAAGAGCTGTGGTCATAAACAGGAAACAACCAAGTCAATGGCTGGGAATGGTGGTATCGTACGGAAAACAAAGTCTTATACTGTGTTCAAAAGCTCACTATGGAAAACATTTAAAAAAAACATTTCGGGTATGGGAGAATGTAGTAAATGTCTGTTAAATAAAAAGAGTTTTGCTACTGTACATCTTTTTCCAATGAAGCTTCTAGATGAACGGGCTTGTCAGACATCATGAAGCTTTTGCAGATATCAGCCTTGGGCCCGGCTCCGACCGCAGAGGGGGCGTACTGGATTTTACGGATGATGAGGCGAGCAGTGTCCCTGTCGGAGTAGATTGGGAGGAAAAAGATAGGAAGAACGAGAGAGATGGATAAGAAGATGGAGTAGAGACAATGTTATGCAAACACCTGAAAGATGAAAGCCTACTCACTTCTTTTCAATCTTATCATCAAGGTCGGTCTGGTCCGTGGCAAGGTAAACTTTGACCTCAAAGTCCACACCGCAAGCCTATAGAAGAAGATCGAAAAAATTAAAAAACGTTAGCAGCTTTTAAAGAGGAACAGAGGAGACAATTAGATTCCTTCCACAGTTAAAATGTTGGGATATGGAAGGTTGAGCGGCATGGGCAGATTATCACAAGGTTTACCTTGCCCTTGTCATCTGGTCCGGGCTGAAGAGCCACCGAGCATGGCAGGTTGTTGGGAATCTATAGAGAGAAAAAGAAAAAAAATTATAATGGAGTGGAAGTGTGTGTGTGTGTGTGTGTGTGTGTGTGTGTGTGTGTGTGTGTGTGTGTGTGTGTGTGTGTGTGTGTTTATTTTTAAAGCTGTTTACTCACAAAATAAAGCACATTTTCGGAGATAGCATAAAGCCTACAATATAGGAATCAGCTATGGGAGTTCAGACTTATGAACCAAAAAAGTGGGAAAAATTGTCATCTGAATTTGAGGATGTCATACTGTTGTGTGCTATAAGTGGGTTATAGAGAAACAAACATCAAACTTTAAATCAATCTATCAAACATGCAGTTTAACTAGTTTTACCTTCTTAGCATTTAAATAAACTTTGTATGTTTCAACAGTGATTGCCTGTTTAATTGTAGGTATTAAAAGGGTACAATGTCATCTTCAATTGATATTTTGTTAGTGGACCATTTAGTAAAACAAGCGTTTCATTCCAGCTGGAACACAAATAGGGGTTAATGTATGGTGGAACAGGCTTAAACTCTGGCATCTGGACATGTTTTCATACTTCAAAAGAGAAGGACGGGGAGTTGTCTCCAGCCTTCTTCAACAGGGTCTCGTGCATGGCGGTCAGAGTGGGCTTGTGGACCGCAGGGTGGATCTGAAGATGCTGGTTCCAGATGTTCTTCCTGAAGCCCACTCCCATCACGTCCAGGTCGTCACTGCCATAGCGGAAGGCACACGCCAGTGACACAAACACTGCAGACACATAACAGCACATTAAAAACATGTCTCCATGCTCTCTTACAACAACGGCTCGACTTATTTTTTGTTGTTGTTTGTTTTGTTTTGTTTTGTTGGGGCTTTTAAAATGAAACTGAATTGAATGTGGCCATTTTTTTATGACATTACCTTTTCTGTCTCCAAAATCTGCTGTGTTTTCCAGCTTTACAACGCCATCTGTAATACAGTATGATATTCATTATGCTCAGTGCAATGCTACACACAAACAAGCACTCAGGCGCAGGCGCAAACACACACACACACACTGAATAAGTACCTACCAACTTGGTCCACTTTGTCCACGTGGTCCACATAGTCTCTCTTTCCCATGTAGAGGATCAGCTGTCAGAGAGGAAAAGGGGGGGGGGGGGAGTTGAGTTTTTCAGAGTCTGCTGACGGTTGTAGTTTGTTCCCAAGCATTTACCTCTCATCTTTTATAAATGAACAAATACAGAATCACTCACCCCTCCATTTTTGCTGGTCTTCTTGTAAACCCTGTGCAAAAAATAATGAAAAAAACACCACATTAGGACTACTTGTGTCCCATGTATCGACACGCATTTATTCAGTTAGACTTAACACAGCAAACTGACCCAATAGACTTGATTAAGTCTATTGTTTTGATTGATAATATTAATTAAAAAAAAATCGATTTGGTACTGCTGGCTTTGCTTCCTAAATGTATCCCCTTCTACTAGCGTGTGCTTTCTTTCTTCTCTTCAACATATGTAAATTACTCCTCCAATCAAGAGGTGATGACAGTTGTTTTATTTATAAAAAGTTGAATAGCTGCAGAACTACTTCCTGATTCCTAATAGTTTTGCAAACACAGTATGTGGCCTTCTTTCAACCACAACTGTTAGTAAGAGGACATGCATTGAAAGCACTTAATCTGGATTAACCAGATACCATAATGATCACTTTAAGACTCCAAAGGTTAAGGAGGGTTCATTGAAAAAGCAGCAGAAGGGCCAGTAATCCCTTATTCCTTTTTATCCAGTTAAGAGCAGCTAAGTGTGGAGCAGCTTGACCTCGTCATACTGGGATTGAGAAATTGGCCCAGGTGAGCGAGCCACGAATGGTATGTCAGGGTTCACAAATAGCTTGTTGCCTGTGTTGCTGTCCAAAGGTCACATTTGAACCAACAGTTCCACTAACTAATCCTTCACAAACCTCTAACAAATACTTTAAAACTATATAGCCACTTGAATGACCTGGTTCAAGGTCTGCAAACTCCAAGGTAGTCTGGTTTAAAAAGCGCTTCAGCTTTTCTCAATCTTTCTTCGGTTCTTTTTAGCTTCTTTTCCATAAATTATACAATTCAATTACTAATTTAGGTGGTTACAGAGTAAACACTGGAGAGACCACTCTTAATATTTGATTTATTTGATTAAATTTTTCAGTTAGAAGAGAGTCAGGAGTTTCTGAGCAGTGTTCAGGTTGAAGTAATAAAAGGAACTACCGTACCTTTGACGACAAAAAGGAAAAAGATAACTAAGGGAGACTTACTTTGCCATCTCTGCAAGATCTTTGAGAGTTTTGTTCTGTTGGAAGAAAAAGAAAAGAACAAAGTAACCTTAAGTTATTGAGAGTTCAAAAAATCGGTAAAATGTTGTGACTAAGACATTAGTCAGCAGCAACTGTCATTTTAGCCGGGGGGATGTTTTGGTTGAGATTAACAGAAGGTTAATCCTTTGCGATAAAATTACACCATCGGTGTTCAAGGCCCCTGAACCAAAGCTGATATTCGTTATTCTGCATCTGCTAGCCACCGCACGAGCTATAAGACCTCACACTTAACTCCAAGCCAGATTGACACGGCACCAACGATTATGTCAGAAGGTGTTCCCTTCAAATGTAACAGCAGTGCCAAAACTTCTGCCTACATGTGGACTATTCAAGGACAGCCGCATTGGATTAAACACATTCAGTCACTTGCCGTAGCATTCATGGACATAATGAGACACAAGTTCCTAACAGTATCCCTCTAATAAGGCTTATTACAATGGGTTAAGAGAGCTAATATGCAGTCTTTTAATTGTTATTTGTTAGATATTTCAAAGTCAACTGGAGTGATTTTTTTTGTTCATACTGTATCTCAATTTACTTTCATGCTGTTGTTCTTAGACTGTTTTACTTAACTTGTGAGGTTTACTATAAAAATAATGTAACAATCAAAACTTGTTATTTTGGTTCATCAGGTAAAAACGTAATTGTTAATTACAGTTGACATGCCTGAATATGAAACCCATTGGACCTGGAGTTGAACTCTGTGCAGACAGACGTGAATGTTACTCAGAAAGCAGTTAGTGAATGTTTTAAAACGTCAGGCCATAAAGGGCATTATAAAAATGAGCTGTCTGGCTACTGAAACATTGATTGTTACTCTGTACAAGGTAGTCGGTTTATCCTACAGAATATATCGGACAGATAGTCCCTGTGTTTTTATCCTCATGTTTCCCCTGGATGTACCTGTTTTTAAACGCAAACACATTGCTATGGTTGGTTAATGCATGGAGACAGAGGAGTTGTTGTGACTGTGACTTGATTGGTCCAGCAGGAACCTCTAATCCAACCCGACTGTGTGGATTCAGGAACAATGGCCGCATGGGCATTTCAGAACCATGGAGAGGTACAGCACAGGCGCATGCCTCAATTCTAGCTAATCAGCTAATTGTTGTGAAATAACCAGGAAATTCTCATCAGTGAGAGTATTGGCATCTAAATCAATAATAACTAATTCAGCACTTGTCCTTTAGGATGAATTCTTGTAGCCACTTGGTACTTTAATATTAACCATATTAATCATTTATTATTTCCTATTGACCAGTTATATTTCACACTTAACAAGACGTTCAACTATTATTAATGCTCGGTATAGTACATTTAATGCCTGATGCTTGCTGCAGATATTAAAGGAGACTTGATGTAACATCTTTCCCTAAAATAAGCCAAAACCCTGTATCTTGTATATTATGTTTTTCTCACAATGAAAACCTAACCTAACTGTCCAACCAAAGGGTTTCCTTCAGTCATCTCTAAGCTACAACATCAATACCTTGACTCCCTATGACAGAGTCAGTTATGTCAAACCTTTTTTAATTAAAAATAATTTTACCTGTTCACAAGTCTTATTTACAGTTTCCTAAAAGTAGTTTGACTATTCCCTGTTAACTTCAAGGTGTCATGTAACTTACTCACATTTAACTAAAAGCCTGTAAACTATCTGGCACAATCACACATAATTGTTTTGTAGTTTTGTTTAATCAATAGCAGATTCATCTCAAAAAGTTTAACCATGATTCTTACAGTTGTATTTCATCATGAGTATACCATCACTATGTTCAATCATCATCCATCTTGTCCAAGAAGTCTTACCTCTTCTCAGATGTCCGGGAGCTTGGTAGAGTGTGTCAGGGTGAGTGGAGGGTATGGTTCTTCGACAGCTGATCTTCCATTTTATACCTGCTGCCGCACTCAGTACATCTTACGTGGCTTAACTGCTTCATTATTGTTGCTGCCATTGCCTGCTGCATAATCCTGTTAAGTAATTATCGGACAGGTTTTTTTGGACTACAAAGGGTTTGATAATACCACTGCATAGACATACAACTACACAGTTGTCACATGGCTATAGTGAACTGATATTCCCCCTAAAAGTACCTCCACAAACCAAACAATCATGTTTCCTTTCATTCGGATGGTGGTGGTTGTTGTGTGTGTGTGTGGGGGAGAGGGGGGTCTGGGGTAAATCCAGGTCATGATGTTTTAGTTCTCAGATGTGGTTTAATTTCATTGTGACTTTTCCGTTCTTTTTTGTCAAAAAAACAAAAAAACAGACTTGTGTTTAATGGTAGCTTTCAGAGCATCTTATTTTACAAATATGATTATTTATCCTTAAATTATGAAAACTCATGGCTGGACAGATATTTAAAAAATACTATGTTATTTGATTGAATATAACGTCAACACTAAACTACTAGGGTGTATAGTATTTTTAGCTCTTTGTCAAGCAGAATCTGTCTGATCTCAGCGGATTAACGGCTCTGTGTGCCAATATGGCACAGACGGTTGGGGCATCCACGGTAACGTCAGAATAAGCTGTGTTATTCAACGTGCCAAAGATTAGCCAGATTTACTCGCTGTGTACCTTAGGAACCCCGTCCCAACCATCCACAGGTCCATCATTAAAAAACACTTAACAAATAAATAAACTAGACTGTTATGCCACTCATTGGCAAGTAGTGTCTAATCGCTGGGAAGGGCTGAAATTAGCGGTTATGTATTTTATTTAACTTTGAGACTAAGCAACGTACAGTGAGGGTGCCCCACAAGGCAAGGATCACTGTGGTGTTATGGCTTAGCTGAGGCCCTCTAGCCTGCTCAAATCTGAATAAAGAGGTGTAGCCATATACAAAGGCTTTATCAGCCTTATTATTGTTTCGATTAGCAATGGTAGAATAATACCTCACGTGGGAGAAGTTATAATTGCAGCAGAAAAAGC
The DNA here is from genome assembly GCF_949987685.1 of Ammodytes marinus. Lineage (NCBI taxonomy): Eukaryota > Metazoa > Chordata > Actinopteri > Uranoscopiformes > Ammodytidae > Ammodytes > Ammodytes marinus. Next base: position 12,275,633 of record NC_137218.1, read on the forward strand.
TTTTACAAGGTTGTATGCATTTCTTTTTTATAAAAGTTATAATAAAACGTATCAGGTTCTATTAGCCCTGACATGCATTAGTTATGATAACCCCAGTAAGGATTTTTCTTCCTCTTTAGGCATGAATAAATAAAGAAAACGTTACTGGGGAAGTGCGCATGTATGCAGAAAGATCTCTTTTACAGTCTATGAGCTAGAAGCTATTGGCGCTGCAGCTGCACACACAAACACACACACACACACACACACACACACACACACACACACACACACACACACACACACACACACACACACAAACAAACAGGCACACTTTCTGTTTCCCATTCTGAGCGAAGAAGTTGTATGACGAATTCTCTGTACCTCATATCTAATGAGCGCAATTTCTCAAGAACACTTGGGGGGATTTTTGTCAAATTAGGAACAAACTCACTCTTTGACTTTCGATTTTGGAGGTCAAAGGGTAAAGGACACAGTCACGATTTTGGAGGTCAAAGGTAAAGGTCATGGTCATGGTCCATATTTTGAGCCCAATATCTCAAACATGCCTTGAGGGATTTTCTTCAAAGTTGGCATGTCGACTCTGACTCAATTATTAACTGATTAGATTTAGAGGTCATAGGTCAAAGCTCAAGGTCACTTTGACCTCAAATCTTGTGAGCAAAATATTTTAAGAATACATTGAGGGAGTTTTGTCAAATTTAACACAAAAATACACTGGACTCAAGGAACTGATTATATTTTGGAGGTCAAAGTTCAAAGGTTACTGCAACCTCACATATTGTGAGGTCGAAGTGACCTTTTTCCATATTGTAGCTTCTTAGAAGCTTCCCCTTCTGTACCTTCACTGTTTGGCAATTGTATGCCAGGTGGTAATTCTATATGAATGAGAGCTATTAACTATAAATCACAGTATACAATCATCATAACAGTAATAATTTTAAATCCACTGTGGTGGTGCTATATGCAACAATAGCACCAAAACCCCAGCATACAGAAGAAAACAGCTTTTGAAGCAGCTGTCCACTGAAGGGACCACTGGCATGGCAGAGAACAAGCCACTCTGTGCTAATCACTGTTTTGACTGCAGTGCAATTGCTTCCAAGAAAAGCCTCAGCCATTATGAGCCCCAACCTGAACACAACGTGACATATGTGATTCGCTCACATATGTCACGTTGTGTTCACATATAAATTCTATTTATTTTTGACTTTGTAATCACTCATATAGCAGATATTAAGTCTAACAGGGATACATTTTGAAGAAATATCCCTCCTATACAGTGCCAGGGCCATGAGGAAAGCTAAATCTATCCTCACTGAACCGAGTCACCCTCTGTCTCATACATACTGGCTACTGCCATCTGGCTGAAGGTAGAGTACATTGTACACTGGTCTAAGACTTAAAGATTTAAGAACTAATTTGTCCATGTGACCATTCCCTCTCAGACATCTGGGCAAGACAGATTGTGAGGAAGGCCCAGTGCATTTTAGCCAGCTCTGACCATCCCCTCTTGGAGGAATTTGTTCTCCTTCCCCAGGCTGCCCAGGGTTAATAGGTATTCATTTTCCTATATTACTAGTGCAATAAATGCACTTAACAAGTGTTGAAACTTGACAACACTTTCAAACAGCACTAAAGCACTTTATTTTTTAAAGAATTCAAATGGAATGGGCTTTTATTAATGAACAGAGGTATTTTCTTTTAATGGGTTGTATTTGGTCAGGTTGTTTTTTCTTGTGTCCTTTTATATGTTGTGTTTGTGTTTACCACTGCTGCAAACCAAATTTCCCTGAACTGAACTGAGCTGGTCTTGTTAATAGCATGTGATTTTATTTTACTCTATTTAATATTAGTATATCTACAGTATATTGTATAATTTGTATCTTGTGTTTGTACTGCTGTCTTTTATTTTTTGCTGGCTGTTAAACTAATTGCCCCTCACAGGGATAATAAAGTGTAGGCTACTTCACCTTGAATCAATTATTATCGGAGAATATATACATACATTGATACAAATATACAGAATTAAATCGAAAGAGTGGCAATACACTATGAAACCTACTGTATTGACTAGATTAGTTTGATTTGACTGAAGTTGATATTACGAAAGAAAAAGCAAACGGAGACAAAGAGGGTTGAAAGATCTGTAATTCATCTAAACACCTGCAGGTGGCAGTAGAGTCTGTGGTCATTATACTGTATATTCATTTTTTTCCTTAAAAAAGGCCTTCTCAATAAAAAACAAAACCCTCTCTTTAGAAAAAAATCAACATCGTTTTAATGTGAATAGATAACAGACACGCTCCGGTTCTTTAAAAAAAGCAGAGACCAGAGACTCTGAATATAGAGGGAACCCAATGTCATGTTAGCACCTTGCTAGGGAAGCCCATCTACATTAATCCATATGCACTGAGAGGTTTTATTTAGGACCATTGCAGTGGGCGGCTAAGCCATTCCAGGAAAAGACGCTTGAGGCCTTACTCATTGACAATGATGTGGAGTGTCCCAAGTGCATCGTAAGGCAAAGGGCACAAACAATCAATCAACAATCAATAATCTATGTGTTATAACAGAATGAGACGGTATGCAGTGATCGCACCAATATGATGTGAGATGCACAAGGAGCATTTTATAAAGAAAAAAACACAAGATGAGCTTGGGTGAGACAAGTACAGCACAGGTGAAATTACTCCATATGATCTTACCAGATGGAAAGAAACAAGTTTCCAGTCACAGAAAGCGCCAATGCTGGGGCTGACATATATCAACTTTTTCCATTTTCACAATCTTAAAGGCCTACTTCACCGGTTTGAATATGAAGGTGTATTGAATTCTGAGATCCTATGTAGTATAAATGTGCGAAAAAAAAAAAACTTACTTTGTAAATATTACTGTGATGTCTTTTACTGTGACATCACAGTAATATTTACAAAGTACGGTTTTTTTTTAACCCTATATTTCTCTTTCTGTGATGTCACGAGAAAGAGAAATATAGGGTTAAAAAAAACACTCTTTCTGCCTTTTCTCAGGCTAGGATGACCCGATTTTAATTTTTTTTGCACATTTATACTACATAGGATCTCAGAATTCAATACACCTTCATATTCAAACCGGTGAAGTAGGCCTTTAAGTAAGCATATACAGTATCTCACAAAAGTGAGTACACCCCTCACATTTCTTCACATTTTTCTTTATATCTTTCCATGGGACAACACTGAAGAAATGACACTTTGATACAATGTAAAGTAGTCAGTGTACAGCTTGTATAACAGTGTAAATTTACTGTCCCCTCAAAATAACTCGACACACAGCCATTAATGTCTAAACTGCTGGCAACAAAAGTGAGTACACCCCTTAGAAAAAATGTACAAATTGGGCCCAAAGTGTAAATATTTTGTGTGGCCACCATTATTTTCCAGCACTGCCTTAACCCTCTTGGGCATGTAGTTCACTAGAGCTTCACAGGTTGCAACTGGAACCCTCTTCCACCCATTTATGACAGCATCACAGAGCTGGTGGATATTAAAGACCTTGCGCTCCTCCACCTTCTGTTTGAGGATGCCCCAAAGATGCTCAATAGGGTTTTGGTCTGGAGACATGCTTGGCCAGGCCATAACCTTTACCCTCAGCTTTTTTAGCAAGCCACTGGTCGTCTTGGAGGTGTGTTTGGGGTCGTTATCATGTTGCAATACCACCCTGCGGCCCAGTTTACGAAGGTTGAGTGCACGTGGTCAGCGTCGTACACAGAGGTTGGCTTTGGAAAATAGACGTATGAGTGCTGCCAGCATTGCTGAAGGGCTTGAAGGGGTGGGGGGTCAACATGTCAGTGCTCAGACCATACGCCGCACTCTGCATCATTAGAACATCATACTGGTCTGCATGGCTGTCATCCCAGAAAGAAGCCTATTCTAAAGATGATGCAAAAGAAACCCCACAAAAAGTTTGCTGAAGACAAACAGACTAAGGACATGGATTACTGCAACCATGTCCTGTGGTCTGATGAGACCAAAATACATTTATTTGGTTCAGATGGTGTTAAGAGTGTGGAGCGGCAACCAGGTGAGGAGTACAAAGACAAGTGTGTCTTGCCTAGAGTCAAGCATGGTGGTTGGAGTGTCATGGTCTGGGGCTGCATGAGTGCTGCCAGCACTGGGGATCTACAGTTCATTGAATTCTAACATGTACTGTGACATACTGAAGCAGAGCATGATCCCCTCCCTTCATAAACTGGGCCGCAGGGCAGTACTGCAACATGATAACGACCCCAAACACCCCTCCGAACGACCACTGGCTTGCTAAAGAAACTGAGGGTAAAGGTTATGGACTGGCCAAGCATGTCTCCAGTCTTAAACCCTATTGAGCATCTTTGGGGCATCCTCAAACAGAAGGTGGAGGAGCGCAAGGACTCTAATATCCACCAGCTCCTTGATGTCGTCATGAATGGGTAGAAGAGGGTTCCAGTTGCAACCTGTGAAGCTCTAGTGAACTACATGCCCAAGAGGGTTAAGGCAGTGCTAGAAAATAATGTTGGCAAAACAAAATATTGACACTTTGGGCCCAATTTGGAAATTTTTTCTTAGGGGTGTACTCACTTTTGTTGCCAACAGTTTAGACATTAATGGCTGTGTGTCGAGTTATTTTGAGGGGACAGTAAATTTACACTGTTATACAAGCTGTACACTGACTACTTGACATTGTATCAAAGTGTCATTTATTCAGTGTTGTCGCATGGAAAGATATAATGAAATATTTGAAGAAATGTTAGGGGTGTACTCACTTTTGTGAGATACTGTACAAGCTCACATATAGGCTTATCAGCACTACACCATAGACTGTGTTTTCTTAATGCATAGTACAGCTGAGGCTGGGATTTTTCTTTTAGTTCAGCAGGTAAACTCAGGGTATCACCAAAATCAGGTGGATTCATCTCAATTTATTTCTGTAAAAAACACAATATGAATAATTTTGTGTGAGTTATTTGGATGAAGAGCTTTATTACTTTAGGGTTAATATTCCCTGAGTCTTGTTAGCTATTGTGGGTAACTTATGTCGCCCCCATTAGAAATTTTGAGTAATTACAACAACACTTTTGGCGCATTTATGATGTAAACCTTCGTGAATGGGTATGGATTTTATACCTTCTGCTGAACGTCCTGTGTTTTTCTGGTAGGCCTAGAATCAAAAACTGAAACATTTTGTCTGCGTTTTTTGAGGTCCTGCACCAGTGTTGGAGGGTGGGTGGGGGATGGGGGGGTGACACTAGTTTGTAAACACTGCTATACTTAGAAGTACAGATAGTTTTGTTAATCTGTTTAAGCTTTTTAGCTCTTCATTTGGCCATGTAGTTGGCAGGGAACTGAACTGGTCAATGGGAGCCCAGCAGCCTGTTTTTGCTGTGAGGATTCTGAACAGGTTAATCAGTTCATGATGCACAATAGGTGGTTAAAATCTCTTGAGTTTCAGCGCCATCTAGCGGATCCAGTGTAGATTCATCAATACTCACTCTTCCTTTTTATATCTCAACTACTGCTTCGTAGATAATGAATGCTTCTCTGTCTAGTCATTATCAAGAAAAAGAAGAAAAAATAATGTTTATTTTTTAAATATTTTACGGCAGGATAAGGTAAAAGGGTAAACATGATTAAATGAAAAAAATGCTTGTTAACGTCAGCCTATGGTAAATCACAATCATCCTCACTAACAGCCTAATAAGATGGGCATTTGACTGGCGCAGCTGCGCGTAAACTTAGTTTGGCTTTGACGTCAGATAGGTGAAACACACCCCATTATCCCGCTCCAGAGGAGGAGTGCTTCTGCCGAGGAGGTGCGCCGCCCGGACACTGCAGTGTAGTTACTGTGCCATCGTTGCGGCTGCTCGCTCCCGACACCCCGTCCCGCTGCAGACTTCCCGGGGAGAAGAGGGGAGAGGATAGCGCTGGAATCCATGGCCGAGTCCAACCCGCTGTGGGGGTTCCCCCGTCTGCGCCGGGCCGCGGTAAGCCGGGAGGTGGGATGCTTCAAACGGTGCGGCGTGCATACTGCAGCAGAGAGAGAGAGAGAGAGAGAGCTGTTCTTAGGACACTTCAGTACTGCGACACAGCGGTTGGGATGTGTCCTCAGTACAGCAAACTGCATAGAATGTTTTAAAAATGCCCTTTGGTTGATAGGCTACCAGACTGGTCAGATTCAGATGGTAGTTCAATGTTAAGAGTCTGTGAAGGGGAACAGGACAGGCCAATGACAAACGTGTGTGTGTGTATGTATGTATGTGTGTGTGTGTGTGTGTGTGTGTGTGTGTGTGTGTGTGTGTGTGTGTGTGTGTGTGTGTGTGTGTGTTTCGACTGCAGGTGCTGAAAACCAAGGGGCGGCTTCAGTTTTGGCTTTCTGCAGTCTGTAACATGTGGACTATCTTCACGTGTGTCGCTTTATGTAACAGATTTGGGAGTACATGTCAAATACTTGATTCCAACAAATCTAAATGCAGTTGTGTAATATAGACAAGTCTGCGAGCATCCAACACCCTCCATCATGGCTGCTTTATAAGTAAATATTCAGGTGGATTTTAACTATTTACCTAGTATAGCGTTATGTTGTCTACAAAAGGCTGCTGTAGAAAGGTGAATGAGAGAGAAAGCTGTGAACACAGAGTTGTTTCTGTGAACAAACTAACCGGCCTGAGTGGAAAGGTAGAAATATAATAATGAAAATGCATTATAGTTGAGGATAATCTGAAAGCATCACTGTTTAAACACATGTACAGTAGACTCTGCCAAGTGTAGGTGTAAAGCTATAAATACAGAGGTTTATATAAAGTGTGTAAGTCATCTGTGCTAAACGCTATTGAGAAAACGTGGGCTAGAATAAGGTGTGGAAAGAGTCCCCACAGTTAGTAATAACATAAAAATACAGCTGTGTGTTTCAGTGTGTATTTGCTGCCTCTCTAGATTAAATATTCTTTACGGAAGGTAATGTCTGCTGCTGTGAGAAACCAGAGACGCAAAGACAAGACTCGAAACAGAAACAGATAAAAATTTACTAAAACAGTAAGATAGCAGGAGTAATGAATGATCTAGTTCAAAGCTTGTGTTGACTCTCTGACACCCCAAAAGAAAAGCGTTAACAGAATGAATAGAAGGAGCACTTCATTTGTGCAAAGAAAGGGAAAGTGAGGAAGAGAAGGTTGAAACAGCTGAGTGGGTCAGAGGAAGAGCTGACTGTCAGGAGCTGCTGTTGAGATGGACAGACTACACAGAGAGATAGATGCTGATGCCCTGTTGAGCTTTGCTAACAACACTCAGCAGCTGTCAGCAGCTCTGATTGACACTGCGACTCCTCTCAAGTCTGCACTCCTTTACCTGAATCCAGGGATGTTATGGAGGATATAAATCCACAAAACTCTCTTTACCATGGCTGACATGAATATTGTCCCCTAATGGTATACAGTACATCACAGTGGTCATCAGGCCTAAATGGTTTAAATAGTTGTTGTTTAGACTGATTTACAGTTATGACTTGTACACTAATCCTTTTATCTGCTCCTTCGTCCAAGTTTCAGTCAATGGTTATCTTGCATCAATGTATCAAACTATGCATTTTATTTCTTCTTCAGACCTCGTTTCCGGGCAACCTGCATTTGGTCTTGGTGCTCCGCCCGAGCGGCTTGTTGAGCTCCACTCCCAGCCCTTCTTCAAGCACCGACCTGGGCTTTCGCTTCAGCCAGGATGACTTCCTGCTAAAGATGCCGGTGAGAGGGGGGGATTCACAGATGATAATTTAGGAATGAGAGAAAATCTTTACTTTCTTTAGCTCTTATTTTAACTCGACGTCATTGAAAATGAGGGTCACCCCTCAATTGGTCTCTCGAGGATAAATAAAAGTTAAATGAAAAAAAAAAATTACACTATTACACTACACAGTACACACACTATCTTTCCTGTCCATTTTGATAAACTGTAGATGTTCCTCTCTTCTCTGATTTAAACTACCACCATACGTTGTAAACTCTCAAACAAGTTGAAACATGATGTTGTTTTACAGAGAACAATTGATTTCTGAGTAGGGTACAGTGCAGTACTGCTGAGGTTGGCTGTTAACAGTCCACACCTTGTGGCTCTGTGGTTGTAGGTGGTGATGCTGCGTTCAGTCGGTGACCTGCTGCGCTACATCGATGAAAACCACCTGACATCAGACTTCACTGCCAAAGTGGAGTATTGCCAAAGCGACTGGGTCGTCCTACGCACGGTAAAGTACACACTACTGATGCTATAGTCACTCCACCAGTGCACAGCATGTTGATGCATTGATGTTTTTGTGCTTAATAATTTGACTTAAAGGTCATAGGTCACATATTGTACTAATTTTCAGGTTCAAAATTGTAATTTGGGTTTCTACTAGAAAACTGTTTTCATGTTGTAGTGTCCAAAAAAAATTATTTTACTTATATTTCTCACAGTGCCATTGTGAAATCCCCTCCTTTCAGCCTCTGTCTGAAACGCTCAGTTTTAAGCCCCACCTTTTAAATCCCAGTCTGCTCTGATTTACCCTGATTCTAACTGCCAGTTAGAGTCAGTGGTATCTTGGGGTGCGGCTTATCACAGATGGAGGTAGTTGGTTGGTAATGGGGGAAATGGCTACGCCCATTATGACATCACAAGGGTAGAGAAATCTGACTGGGGTTTTTTAACACATGTTTTCTAAGAGGTGATTTTTCATGTACTTTGAGAGTCTGTAGACACACAAGGGAACCTTATTACAGCAATGTGACCTCTGAACTACTGAACGTGATTGTGAATACCGATATTAATTGGGTTCACGTGCCCTGTGTGTGTGTGTGTGTGTGTGTGTGTGTGTGTGTGTGTGTGTGTGTGTGTGTGTGCGTGCGTGCGTGTATGTGTGTGTACAGGCCATTGAGACCTTTGCAGTGACAGTCAAAGAGATCGCCCAGCTGCTGCAGGGCTTTGGTTCGGAGCTGTCTGAAACCGAACTTCCAGATGAAGCAAACGCCATTGAGTTCCTGCTGCACTCGCACACACACCGATACCGACAGATGAAGGTTACAGCCGGCTCTTTTCTTCCCCTCTCTCTCTCTCTCTCTCTCTCTCTCTCTCTCTCTCTCTCTCTCTCTCTCTCTCTCTCTCTCTCTCTCTCTCTATCTTGTCTCTGTGTCTGACCCTTTTTGTATTTTCTTTCTCCTTCCCTCTTTGTGTTTTCGCATCTTTTTCTTCTTTTATTTCTGCACTGGTTTTGTGTGGTTTCATGATTTCATTGGTCTCTGCCTGTTGTCTGTCATGTTTTTTGTTCTTTAGGACAACATCCGGAATGTCCTGAAAGAGGGACGCCTGCTGCTGACCAACCTGGAAACTATGAAGGCCTCTAAGAGAGACGAAGAGGAGGAGAGGGACATAAAAGCTGACATGAAAACTGTCCAGAGGTTTACAGAGTTCAGACATCTCCTTTAGAGCTAGGGCAACAATTTGGACACATTTGACGTCCTATTACAGTTTATTTCGATCGCTTACCCACAGTGGGCACAACTGTAGCTCAATGTGTAAAACTCTAACTACAGTCTGCACTACCAACAGTCACTGGAGCTGAACAGTTCACATCACCTGTAAAACAGGTTCAGTGCAGCAAACACTATGAACCAGCCTCATTGAGATAACACACACTGTCACTCAGAACACGTTCGAATGAACTGCTGCTCTGCATACTGTTGTTAGAGTTTTGCACATGTCGCTCCAGGTGTGCCAACTGTGGTTTAGCAATCAAAAAAAACTGTAAGCATATTACTTAACTTGGCAACTCATGCGAATGTCTGTGTCGCGGGTGTTTGTTTTTTTAGACTCCTGGCCCAACTAAGAGACATGGAGGAGGCCTTCGATGGCTTCTTTGAGAAACACCACTTGAAGCTGCAGCAGTACCTCCAACTGCTGCACTATGAAATGAATTTCCAGCAGGTGTGATGATTGGTGTCTGTCTTATAAGCCTATAGTCTCTGGGACACTGCTGTGATGATGAACTGTGTAATTGTGTGTGTGTGTGTGTGTGTGTGTGTGTGTGTGTGTGTGTGTGTGTGTGTGTGTGTGTGTGTGTGTGTGTGTGTGTGTAGATGGACGAGGTGCTGGAGAGGCTGACTGACCAGGAGAAGGACATTGCCCCTGTGGGAACTACAGTGGTTCAGACAGTACAACTATTGAGAGATCTAGAGACGATGGACAAACATGCACAGGTCATAAAACAAACCACACACAATAACAGTTTGAGATGTGGTTTGCTGGAATAACGTGATGTTTGGGTCTTACTGTAAAGTGGACATTTTATCCGTCAAGATTTTTTTTTTGTTTTCTGTAAAACAAAACTGTTGATAACTTTTCAATGTGTTGAAATGTGAAACCCAGTGAAACCCAGTTAGTTGAAATCTAACCCACGTTTCAAAGGAACTTTCAGCTTTTGTTAATTCTTGCACCCCCTTTGGACAAAAGTGTTAGTGATTTTACTGTGTCAGCTATAGTTCCAGGGTGAGGGTCCCATGACAAAGGCATTAAGAAAAACTATATAAAAAAAGGAATTCTTTGGACTGATGGTCTCGTTTGCTGTTACATGTCATTTATGATCATCAGAGGAAAAATGCGACTGTTTCAGAAATATTTCAAAGTTCATGTAGCAAGATGAGGTGTAATGAAACATGTGTTCTGACTGTGTTTGTGAATCAGGAGGAGATGTCTCGTGCCCAGGTGTTGATCCTGCACGGCCATCAGTTGGCAGCTAACCACCACTACGCCCTGTTGCTCATCATCCAGCGCTGCAACGAGCTGCGACATCACTGTGATGTCATCACTACTGCCATACGCACCAAGCGGGCCTCGCTCACCAGAGCACAAGACCTGCTGCTGCGCCTTGAAGAGGTAAAACGTGCACACGGTACACACATGCTCAAAGAGTTACATGCAAACTCCATTTGAAAACAATCAAAAATCTTTCATTTTGGTCTATGCATCTTCTTGCTTTATTCAGCACACAAACCACAGGAACTCCAAGCTGCACATTTGTTATGATATCGAGATGTTAAAGGAGAAGTAAGCATTATGGTCCTTTTAGCTAACTTCTTGTCAGTGACTGCAGTTAGCAGTCCCCTCCCTCGTCCCTACGTCACCACCCCATGAATGCGCAGTCATCTTCGTCAGATAGTGCCGCGATGGAGAGCAGCGAGTCATTCTCCATGAGCACAGAGACCCGCCTCTTTATAGCGCTCTGTCTCCTGATTGGATTAACTGCAGTAACTGACAGGAAGTTAGCTAAAAGAACCATTCCGCTTACAGCTCCTTTAAGTGATTGCTGTATGAATAAAGAGTGATTCACCACGTATTTTAACAAAAAAATATCACATTAGAGCAAAAGTTCACTGACAAATGCAGATGTGCAATGCCACCAAAAATTATCCGTCTGTTCCAAGATTGTGTGCACCCTCAACGACAGCTAAAGTAATGTCCTCTAGGAAAGGAAAGAGGCCAAAATCTTGAAAGGACACTTGTTAAATTTCTTCAAGTGATTTTTTTTGCTTTGTTTTGATAACATTTTTGTTTTCTTAAAAACATCAAATATCTTAGTAAAATCTGTCATGTTCCTGTGTGTTCTTGTGTGTGCAGGCCCTCCGCTGGTGTGACGAGGGTGCATACCTCCTGGCGAGTCAGATGGTGGACAAGTTCCAGACCAGAGAGGGAGCTCAGGAGGCACTGCAGTACCTGCGTTGTCACCAGGAGAGGGCGCCGTCTGCACTGAATAACAGCCAGGACACGCTGAGCCTGGAGTTTGAAGCTGCACTTACCCCCCAACTGCAGGTAAACCCACTGTTACTGAAACACACACACACACACACACACACACACACACACACACACACACACACACACACACACACACACACACACACACACACACACACACACAAACAAAGAAAGATGACCCACAGCTAACACTTTCTTCCTTTGCAGTCCCAAATATCCATGGTTACGGAGAAGCTGAACTCAATGCAGTCCATGATCAGAAACAGAGAGCAGTGTCTGAGGAAGTTGGCTGATGTACAGGTCCGGCCTATTCAGCTGGTGGCCCCCAGGCCCGAGCCCGACCCCCGCTGCAAGTCCCCCCTCTTCTCCCCCAAACATGGTACGATCCTCTCCAATGGCCCCTTCTCCTCACGTTAATCCTGTTGTCTTTAAATAAGTCATAATCAGTTCCAACTGCAGTGTTACTGTAATCACTTGATATATGGGAAATCCTTTTTAAAAACTTGTAAAATGCTGCTTTCTAGTGCAGCTTTGTTTTCATGGTTTAGGTTCTGCCCACAATCTGTAGTTGACCTTGATGTTATAACGATACACTTATCACATCTCCACCCCCTCTTTGTCTTCTTGCCTCTACTCCTTTCTTATGGTTTTTGACACCAACAGTCACATGTGTGTGCCCTGTGTGATTCTCTCCACAGGCGTAGACTTTAACGTGCTGAACGCCAAGTTCTCCTTTGACCTGCTTCCTGGCAAGAGAGCGGCGAGGAGGAACAACAGCCAGCCCAAGGTGTGTGAGTTTGTGTTATGTGTACTTTAGCCACACAAAACTGGTGTGTCTTTAGTTGAGGCATTGTCGGTTAGTACAGCCTGAAATATCTCAATAGCTGTTCGATGAAATCCCATGAGGGTTTTTTTTAAGACATTCAGTTTCCCCAGAGGATGGCTCCTAGTACTTTTTCATCATTTGACTTGGCCGGTTATGCCACCATGAGACTGAAATTAGTAATGTTGTGTCTGGACAACTATTGGACTAGTTGTCTTGAAATTTGGTACACAGGTCCATGCCCCTCAGGATGAAATGTGATAACTTAAGTGATTTTAAGTTTTCATAAAGTGCAATCGTCAGATCATAATCTTAAATTGTCAAGCTGCTAAATACAGTACATTTTCTGTAATCATTACATTCATTTGACAACTTTGAAAAGCGTATACACATGTTTATATTGGTGGTTGTTTTAGCTAAAAATATCTTTAAATATCTAAAAGATTTTGAAAAATCATTGGCTAACATGTATAACATTTTTTGTGAACGAGGATAACCCAACATCCGCAACTAAACGTTATTGATAAAATGTGAAAACACGCTCCAAGCTGAAGTACTTGTTTCATGTGTGCTTTGTCAGATCGAGGTAATGCATGATTTCCAAGGCAACCGAAGCTGTCTGTATGGCCCCGCCCCTGAGACGGATTCAGAGGCAGAAGACAATCCAGAGCAGGTCACACGGTATGCGATTTGTCACTTATCACACATGATCCTCTCTACAGCCTGTAATGTCTGTCTAATCATCCAAGTCTTGTGTGTGGATCATATTGTCTAACTTGTTTTTGTGGCAAACCAAAGTGTGCACAATGGCATTTGATATTTAATTTTGCTTCGCATCCTATTGCTCTCTTCTTTTCCCCCTTTCCAGTCATATCATGAAGGAGCTGATAGCTACAGAGAGGATCTATGTAGACGAGCTGCTCTCTGTCCTCCTGGTGAGTTTACATCAGATCATGTCAATGACATTTAGCTTTATATATAGTTTACAGTGCAGGAAGAAACAGAGCGTTTTTGAAAAGCAATTTTCATTGCATTTTTCACACAGATATTGTGATTGCAAAATGTTTTGGGATAATTCTTTATTTTTTGTCAAAACTAAATCTTCAGATCAATATTCACTGGCAGGGTGTTAAAAGACGACACCATTACTTAAGTGAAGCACTATGTTATGGCGTCCATGACCTCATGCTGCCTCTTTCAACAATTTTGGCCTCATGATGTGACGACTGTTCCATGACAGGCCTTACTAAATTCCTTTTTTTTTCCTGCACATCTGTAGTTTCAAACAGGAAATTCTCCTTAAATTTAGTTTCTAAGGCTATTTTCCGCATGTTTTGTTTTCCATATGTTAGTAATTGGTGGGTATATACGCAGCTGCCTTTGGAAGCACTTCTTCTATTGGTGAGAATGACTGTCCCACGAGGAGAACAGCATTAACATGTAACCTCTTGGTCAGACGGGCTAAATAATGTATATCCTAAATCACAACCTTTGCCATTGTTTCAAATCACAGTTTTGGAGAAGGTTAAAATAAATGAACCGTTCAGCTCTAGTTTGAACCCACAATGTTGAATATACATACTGAATAATTTAGCTTTGTTGGTTTGTATGTTGGTTTATTCTTCTCTGCTATGATATTTCTACTTTGTCATTTTTCTTTCTCATCCCTTTCTCCCATCTGTTTTCCTTTCTTTACTACTTTCTCCTGTTGTTTACTCTATGCTCCCTTCCTCTCTCTTCTCCCTCCTCTGCTCTCAACAGGGCTACAGGGCAGAAATGGAGGACCCGTCCATGTCTAATCTTCTTCCTTCAGCTCTGCGCAGCCAGAAGGACCTTCTGTTTGGCAACATGCCCGCGATTTACCAGTTCCACAGCAGGCAAGAGACACACACACACACACACACACACACACACACACACACACACACACACACACACACACACACACACACACACACACACACACACACACACACACACACACACACACACACACACACACACACACACACACACAGATTACAAGCACCTCTTTTCACGCCAGTTGAATCCCTTTCATTTTCCCCTTGGGTTCTTCATTCAGGATCTTCCTTCAAGATCTGCAGAGTTGCCTGGAGACGCCAGAGAGGGTGGGGGCTTGCTTCCTTCAGCGGGTGAGGAAACAGGAGGAGGAAATGGGGAACATTTTAAGTGAAGTGACATGACATAAAATCATTATCTAAGTGTGTGTGTGTGTGTGTGTGTGTGTGTGTGTGTGTGTGTGTGTGTGTGTGTGTGTGTGTGTGTGTGTGTTTGTGTGTGAGAAGAAAGGAAAGTTCCAGATGTACGAGCGTTACTGCCAAAACAAGCCTCGCTCTGAGTTGATATGGCGACAATGCTCTGATTCGCCCTTCTTTCAGGTAGTAACATCCTCCATATTTAACATGATCCACTCATTGTTCCAGATTGATGTTATCAAATGAATTAGAATTAGTGCTGATAGCAGGCACAATATCTTTAGAACAGAATTATGTCTTTTTCCAAAGTGCCTTGTGCATTAGAGGCATAGATTACAGGCAGGTCTCTCTCTGTCTCTGTCTCTCTCTCTCCCTCCCCCACTCTCTCTCTGTAGGAGTGCCAGAAGAAGCTGGAGCAAAAGCTAGGTCTGGACTCCTACCTCCTGAAACCAGTCCAACGCCTCACCAAGTACCAGCTGCTGCTTAAGGTTTGGGACATTCATCATGACCCAGCCAGTAACAAAGAGTCAAGATGCAGCTCACATGCATGTTGAAAAGATTTAGATTTGAGTTTCTAGGCAAGATTAACGTCACCATCATCACAAAGGCAAATTGTTTTGGGATTACATATCTGTCATTTTTAACCTTATGATCGTTAGCAAAAAAAATAAGGAATTTGTCGCCTCAATGAAAAAGTATATAAACCATTTACAAAGCAGAAACATGGTGCACTTTTTAGGTAGTGGTGGATGATGCCATCTTTAGTTACTAGCTCCTCATGCTCAAAGGCCAACCCAGCTTCTTTAAATTCTCCCAATGGGAGGGGTTAGCAAGGGAGTGTTGCAAACTATATTTTTCAACACTAGATCCCGCCAAAGTACACTTACATTACACACTGCACATATACGACTTTGCAAAGATGCTTCATTTTACGCTAGCAGTTTAGGCATAACAGAGCTTTGAGCTTAAACCTCTCTTTAGCATGTAAGCATGCTAACAATTGCTTATTAGTACTCAACACAAAGTACAGCTTAGGCTGACGGAAATTTCAATAGTTTTGGAGGTCATAAATCAAAGTCATAAGTAAAAAAATTAACATTTTGACCTTTGACCTTTTGATTTTTGAGGAAATGTTAATGGATCACTGCAGTTGCTACAATTCATCTTTAGGGGGACCATGAATGTCTGAACTAAATGCCATGGCAATACATCAAATAGTTGTTGATACATTTCACTGGAAGCCAAAATCCCAAACTTTACTTTGGTTCAAAGTTATGGGCTGACCAGCCAAACTTTCCATCCACACAATAATGCCGCTAGAGCGACTAAAATAAAATCAGATCTGTCTCCACTGTAATTGGTTTTGTTTAAAATATTATTGCATTCTCACTGATGAATGGACAAATGTGCTTAGAGCCATGCGGACACAGGTGGACATCTGAAAACAGGAACAGAGATAAATTGACCAGATAGACACAGTTTATCCAACAAAATTAATTTGTACACACAGACTTTTCTAAAAACTAGATCAGATAAACTGAAAAGTGACCTGTCAACCCGTGTCTGTCTTTGTTTAGGAGCTGCTGAAGCACTGTACAGAGGAGCAGTATCGCTGCCAGCTCCAGGAGGCTCTGGCCTCCATGCTGGAGCTGCTCAAGTCTGTTAACGACTCCATGCATCAGATAGCCATCACTGGATATCAGGTACCAACAGGTCATATCAATCATTCAGATGGAGTGAATGCCAGATTCAATGCATACTTTTGTGATTGGTCAGTTCAGAAGAATAGAATATAGCGTTTCAGCTTTTTGCCACAATGTATTTACCATCAGCAAAAGTTTGAATATGGCTACATTAATTTTTCTCATTTCAAAATAGCTGCAAAATTGTCCCTCTGTTAAGTGGAGCCCAAAGCACATTTTACAATGATTGATGTGATTTTATGACTGTTAGGTATAACCTACTCAGCATTCACAAAGTTCATTAGCTACCAATTTGGTTGCATTGCTAAATTGAACTGGAAACCAATGGTGCTGCCGGGTGAAGGATATTGAAACACTATCGAGTTTTCCTATTCATGTTGATAAACACAGTCCATGTAATGTGCACTGAACATAATTGCATAATTGCTCACTTTGTTGGTTCAGTTTTGTATATGATACTGTCTTCTCCGTCCACCGGTCTGTCTTTCCGTCTGTCCCAGGGCGACCTCAGCCAGCTGGGCAGAGTGCTGATGCAGGGAGGCTTCAGTGTGTGGATCAGCCACAAGAGGGCAGCGGTGCGAATGAAGGAGATGGCCAGGTTCAAGCCCATGCAGAGACACCTCTTCCTCTATGACCACGCGCTGCTCTTCTGCAAGCGCCGGGACGAGGACACTCACGACAGGGCGCCCTTCTACAGCTTCAAATCCTGCCTCCGAGTAACAATATACAAAGCACACACTTTTATAAGCAGCACGTTATTATTTGGGTGGTAAGTTGGCCTAGAGGAAGAGGGGCCGAACAGTAACTATGAGTTTTTTTTTTGTAAAACTAGTGGTGACTGGTTTTACAACTACGGTGCCCACCATCTATCACCATTGTGTCCTTGAGCAAGGCACATAACCCCAAACTGCTCCAGGGGCACTGTACTATGGTTTACCCTGCACTCTGACCCCCTACGGTTACTTGAGAGGAGATATGCGAAAAAAAAAAGACGAATTTCAATGTGCCTTGTGTAAATTGACTAATAAAGATAACTTAACTTAACGATCCGATGCAATCCAGTTAAAAAAGCGCAAACTATAAACTCTTCACTTTATGAAGCCTATGATGTTGTGACTCTGTTAATTCAAGTAATTGGTCAGTTGCTTCAACTGTATACTGCAAAGTGCTGCTGGGCATGACGTGATCCTTGCTTTGTCATTTATAAAGGAATGTAATAACTTTTCCTCTCTGTCTGTAGATGAGTGCAGTGGGAATCACAGAAAATGTGAAGGGAGATGTGAAGAAATTTGAAATCTGGTACAGTGGCAGAGAAGTGGTGTACATAGTTCAGGTGTTTGATCTTCTGCTTTCTATTTATCTATCACTTTTTTATAGTGCATGCACCTTTAGCCAGATCACTTACACACCTCTCTTGTGCGTGTGTGGGTTTGTTTGTGTGTGTGTGTGTGTGGGGGGGGGGGGGTGTGTGTGTGTACTCTGTGTCTCTTTTTCCGGAGTTCTAGGCTCCCACGGTGGAGGTCAAAGTTACTTGGCTGACAGAGATTCGGAAAATCCTCACAAACCAGCAGAAACTGCGTCAAGGTTTCTATAAATTATTTTATACAATATTTTTTGTGAAGAAGCAATATAGAACGATCGATTATTTGGCCCTTTTATTGTCAGCGTAGGTTCTTTGCTTTTTGAGTTACCCATAGACACAATGGAAATTGTTTGATTGTCCTTATGAAGATATTGTGTTGGAATCCAGTTTGTTCTTTGATTGATTTGATTTTCTGCTCAATTTAAGCTATATGTCCATCTCTGTCCCATCTCCTTTTCCCAGACGAGACTCCTTCTTTGCCACTTTCAGACAACCCCCTCTCCGACAGGTGATTGTCTCTGCATGACCTCCTGTGTCAGTTTATGGTGGAAATCCAGTTTCAATTCGGAAATTGATTTAATACTTGATCCATTAATGAAATGGTTTTCCCTCACCTTTTGATCTAAATGATGGGCAACAAAAAAAAAAAAAAAAAACAATTTCTGAAATGACTGATGACCAAATAACCCGACCATTGTTGTTATTGTTTTTATACCAAAGCATCATGCTTATCTGAGTTATTGAGTGGGTTTGTATCTGTGCATTGTGTGTGTATATGTAATGGATAAGAGCCTCCTTAATCTTGCCAAGTTTTAACACTGTGGTGTCTGTGGTGCCGAAACTCCTCGCTGCTACATTCCAGCACCATGGAGTTACATACCAAATCTACTAGAAGAAGTACAGCTACTTCTGCACCACCCGCTTATTATCCACTTTCACCAACAGTCCCTGATGAGGCAGTTTAAAGAGCTGCTGACCATGATTGAGAACCACTGCATTAACATCTTGCCAAGCTGCTCAAGCATTCTTTTACACTTAAGCAGTGCTTTAGACAGTTATGTTATTGATCCTGGGGTTGAATAAGAATTCAAACACAAAAGCAAAAAAAGAAGGTTGAGTGCTTGTTGGATGATCCTTAAAACAAATAGTCAAAGTGAAAATTGTTGGAACACTATCCACACAGGTTTTCCAAGATCTTACAGTTTTTGCTCTGTTACCTATTTTTAGTCATTGAAAATACTGTTTATCCAGGATAATGTCAGTGATGGAGCTTTATTGCGTGTTGGTAGGGATGTGTGTGTGTTGTGTTTTCTGAAAGCATGCAAGCATGTTATACATTTGATGATTGTTTGAGTCTTCACTAATCTTCACAATACAGTACACAACTTGTTGACTCTATGCAGGTTCAGGATTACCATTGGCCTATACTCCTTCTCTTGTATGATTATTGATTATTACTAACAGATGCAAGGATGAGACCATTGGAATGTTTGTCACCTTTTGAATGGATTATCATTATTATATATGATGGATATCATATAGGTCTCATAGAACATTGTGTACATTAAATAATCTTTCCATATATCACAGAAATATCTGGTCCGTTGAAATCAGAGGCTGAGATATATGTGATTGTGAACTTTACGGAATGCTGTATTGATTTACCCAATGTGGATGAGCTTGTTTTGTGACACGGGGAATGTTGTTGTTGTTGTTGTTGTTGTTGTTTTTCGTTCTGTTTGTCGTGGTCATGTGGTCTTGTTTCCATGGTGATGGGGGTTTTAGTGCATCAGAGATGTGTGTGTCGTGGGGCGGCGCATCGGTGGGAGGCTGCTCAGCGTGTCTCCCTGTCACTCACAGCTCCTCAGCAACAAGCCACTCCCACAGGCTCCGGGGGGAGGAGTCATTACACACAAGTCCAGCCCACTCCGACCCTGTGGTTCAGTCACCTCGACGCAGTGAGTTGCTGAGACATTTTGTTTTTTTTAAAGTTTCATAAATTTCTTTTAACAAGAAACAGAACATAATACAAAACATAATGAAATACAATGTAAGAGCAAAGTAAAAGGTAATGTCTTACTCTACCATGGCGTTGTATTAGAGTGCCATGAGTACATTTCACATGCCTCAAACCAGCTTCCAAAGGATGTGCAACCATTGCTGTGCTTTTTTGTCTCACAACAAATTGTGGTATTTTCATTAGTGAATGTCAGCTGATTAGTTCCCAGATATTTGTAGCACTGACTCTGTATCCAGTGCTCCGACCCTTCATAAGAATAGTCTCAATGCCCGCAGTTCAACACAAGAAAACAGCAGTTCCTTTGAATAAATCTAGTATTTTTCATGAGCACCCTGGATTAATTTAAAACATCTTTGTCATATACACAATTTGTCACAATGGATGCACATAGATCAAAGTCTATCTTCTCAGCTGTCTTGTCACCTGCAGCTTGGCCGGCCCCTGCCCACTCGGTGGCAATATGTGATGGCCTGGAGGACTGGGGTGCAGCCACGGATCTGTCCAACTTATCGGACTCAGACGAGGAGGATCACCCTTCCCCCCTGGTGAGGTGTTACTGTAATAATGAGGGAAATTACCTGTTGTTCTGTCTAGTTGAATTCATCAACACTGAGCCTTGTAGCTACTGTATACTAACAGACAACATGTGCCATTGGCTGCTCTTTAGAGGACGCTGTGCTGACCCATATCTAAATGGCTTTTTACTCAACACTGAATTGCTTAAAAAACACAAAGAAATTGAAAATAAACGGCAAGTTTATTTGTAAAGATCTATATAGATATAGGCTTAGGACTGTTGTGCATGTAAATGAAGATATTAAAATGTTTTTCTTATCTGTTCCAGGTGGCGGGCAGGTACAGGGTCATGGTGGAGAGCAGTATGGCCAGTGTTGATGACATCATCTTTAACTGTGGCGATGTCATCCAGCTGCTGCACGAGGAACTGTCAGGAATGTGGTAAAATAGTCTATCTGTTTCAGAAATGTTCACCGCAGACGATTCGACTGAAAATTCTAGCAAAACCTGGAGATTGAAATACCGATTTAGTTTTAACTTCTCATGTCTCTGTGTTGTGTTTTAACGCACATGTGTTTGATCACAGGATTGTGAAGAATATGAGTCGGGGTGAGGAGGGGCGTGTTTTGCCCGAGGACCTGCACAGGATTCTGGGAGAGACCTGCTAAAAGCCAATCAGAACAGAGGATGTCCATTCACACAGACAGACAAACAGACTCATAGACTCCATCATCTTCCTGACTCAAAAGGGGGGCACCTGCCGAGATGTTAACTAGATTGACACACATCAGCATCAAACTACTGTGACACTTTCACCTCAGAAAGCTGTAAACTACAGAATGGACCTCAGAAGAATGTAACAATGTAAAGCACACACATTGGACCTCACAAAACCAACGCCTTTTCCAGCGTATGACAGTCAATTATTTGGACTTGGGGTTGTAACTAATGATGTTGAACTGGGACTTTATTTTAAACTGTCAGCATGGACTTTTGTTTGAATACGTGAAGTTTTATGATTACTATTTTCTTATTCAATATCACATCATTTCTGCATTTGTATCCTACCATATCATAACTGTTCATGTGCCAAACAGCTCAGCAAATCTTTGTGGCTTGTTTTTGTAGAACGGAAGATAGCTTTACCTTGTAGTGCCATTGTTCTTAATGAATTCAAACCCTCTGTCTTTCCTACAGTGGCCAAGCTACTAGAGGGTATCTATGTGTCTCAAAACCAGGACCAGACCAGGTGACGGCAATTATCAGTTACAAAAAATTCTAATTAGAAATTAGTCAGTGATTGGTTGCATTTGAATATAGAAATTTGACCTCCAATCACAGTAATGCTGTTAACACATAAATCAGACACTGCAAAGGCAATTTGGCGAGAAATGACAGAAAAAGAAACAAGGCAAGAAAAAGGAACCTGGCAATATTAGGTCAAGAAATTGCAGGTTTTGCCGGGGTTAGTTTTGCCGCTCAGAGGTGTTGAGTAGGGGTGTTGGTGTGAAAAATGCCATTGCATACCCTCTAGTGATCTTTTATGAGATATCTTAGGAGGAAAAGTACATTTGTGATGAACTACTTTAATATTGGCTGCATTTATATTTTGGTTCTTGTGCATAGCGCTGGTTGGGAAATCTCATTGGAACAGAGCCATTGGAAATGTTATTAGTTTTTCCCGTGCTTATCCCGCAGTAGCAATTGCAAATGTTTCCTGTGTAATAAAAGTCTTGCCGACGCAGACGTGGTAAAAGTGCTGCAGCGCTGTTAATCAGCAGGCAAGATGGATTATCAGGGTCTGGGGGAAAGCGCTGCGGTACTTGAGCAGGATATACACAGTGCAGGGGAGACTTGTTTTGATACATGAATTGCAGATATTTAAAAAAAGTGCCTATCCTTTACTTTTTGCCGGGGGTTGATGGTGACAATATATAGTTGTTACTGTTGTCAACATTTTCCCATGGGACTGTTTTGATTGGTGGTGATTCTGTAACTCTTCGAATCAAATTAATCTTGCGCAGACCGTTACCACTGAGACCAGCATTGCTATATGTTCATGTCCGTCCGCTGCTCTGCATGCATGGACAAATCACTGCACATGCCTGTTGCATTATTTCTGCCTGTACTGCTATTTTTACACTAACAGGGTAACTATGCTCAGTGTTGGGTTGTAACTGTATATAGACTACTGTAGTATATGAATCACCACCTAAACTACATTATTGCAGTGACATTGTGGATTTATGAAATATTTAGCGAGTTGAATTTACGAGAAAAAGGGATCACAGGAGACACATTTGAATTCCTTTCAAATGACTGGGTTTAAAACGGCACAGACTGATTTTCTATACATTGTTAACAGTTGAGCAGCTTTGAAACAAAGCGTGAAAAGTGGTTATGAAAACACTGCCACTTTACCAACACATGTGCTTAGGGTCACTCTCTGAAGGGTAGACGGATAGGCTAAAGTTTCTTGAGTCACTGGCATCTTATTACTGACAACTACAGTTCACTTACTTTTAAAATGTAAATGGTAAATATCTAATATATTAAGATGTTAAACACATATTTGGACAATAATCGTCTATATGGTGACCAAGATGTTGACTGCTCCGTTTATGGACAATGTAAATCTAATCCTGCAGGTTACACCAAACCTAAGATTTAAATAGATTGTTACTTTATTTACCAGGCCCAGTGGGAACATTACAGTCACTTGAATTAACATTGTATCACGTTATTTATTCTTTAACTCCAGCCAACACAGAAACATCAGAAGTTTTTAGCGGATGTGTTCCGTCAGTCAGGCTGTAATACGACTTTCCCTCAGTATACCTTACAGTAAACAGGTGTTTGCTACTTTTGCTCATTTTGCACTTTTTTGATATTTTGAACCATTGTGAAAGCTTGTATTATAATACATAATGTTTATGTTTATTTTAACAAATATAAGCACAGGATTATTTGACTTGACTCAACCTGACTGAAGTCATTTCTTACGTGTGATTTTGTATTTCTTCCTGCACATGTGCTTTTCTGTCTATGACAGAAAAAAAGAAAGAAAAAAACAACAATTAAACTTTCAACTGTATAAATCCTAATGGCTCACCAATGAACCAATTTAAGAGGGAAGGTGAGATGTTGCTCCTGCTATCCATTGAGCTTATTGTTAAATTTTTAACATTGATTCCTGGCCCATTGGTATTTCCCAAACAGTGTGCAGCAGATGTATCACATACTGTACATGTAAACACCTGTGTGGTAAGGAGGGCCTCTATGTTTCTGTTTTAATTAGAATATAGAATGTAGAGCTACAGGGATTTATCTTGCAATATTTAGAGAAACATACAAATAACTCTTGATCTTTGAAAGACATTTATTGGAGGATTGGAATAAAAGAGTGATTTTTCACTTCCCCAGTGGATAAACTACCACTTAACACTTCTGATTGCCCCTACACCATTTGTCAGTTGTTGATTCGGATCCCTGTGGTCCGACTGATCCACGGGTAGTAGTTGGAGACTCGGGTGTAGATGCCGTACTTCCCGTTCTTGGCACACTCCTCCCCCCAGCTGACGATGCCTGTCAGGAACCAAGTGCCTTTGTAAAGGGTGACATGTGGGCCCCCGCTGTCCCCTTGGCATGAATCCTTCAGTTCATCCCTGTAGCCGGCACAGAACATATAGCGTGTGATGTGATACTGGCTGCTCGCTTTGCACACGGTGCGGTCCACGTAGGGCACCTCCAGCTTCTGAAGCTTGGAGGCCTCGATGCCCCCGGATCTTATTCTTCCCCAGCCGCTGACCAGGGAGTGGGCCGCCAGGGAGCGGCTTGGATCCACCAACAAGTTCTCTATGAAGTCTTTGGGGCCCAGGCAGATGGGACGCCGATGGTTGGACAGTTCCACCGGGCTGGAAAGCTTCAGCAGTGCGATGTCGTGGTCGTACGGTGACTTATGATAATCGTATTTATGGTGAATATGCTGCTCTTCCACAGAACGGTCTTGCTCTGAACCCTCGTCCTTGTTCACATCATGTTCACCTAGAAGCATAGATTCAATTCATATCAATATTCTTTTTGAAAGATATTTTTTTTGCATTTTTATGCTTTATTGACAGTGCAGAGAGACAGAGGTGAAATGGGGCAGAGAGGGGAGTGACATGCAGAGAACGACCGCGGGTGGGAATCGAACCCGGGTCTGCTGCTGGGCCCGGCCCGGGAGGGGGACGCCTTACCAACTGAGCTAAAGGCGCCCCCGCTCATATCAATATTCAATAACATTTTAATTTGCTGCACCTAAATAAAACTAATGTCAACTGTTCACTATTTCATTTAGAAGTTAAGTTTTTAGTAATTTTTCAAATGTGATAGACTACCATAATTTAAGATTATATTGTAAGCAACATAATAAAATGAGTCAAATCTGTGTGCAAAAAATCAGTCACAAGTTAACATTGTGAACTAGTGAACTATTTTTTGCAAGTAGCAGTTCTACTTTGTAGCTGCAAGCAGGGAGCAGCTGTTTTTGTGGACAAATACAAATTTGAAATTCAAAGATGCACAGACAAAAGCCTTAAAACGGCATCCAGATTTGCTCATTATTCGTCTTATTGGCTTGGTTACACAAACAAGAAAGTGGATAAAGGAAAAGCTTAAAAATCAAATGCACCCGCAGGTTTGAAAGCAACCCCTGTTGGCATCTGCATTACCACACAATGATAAAATGCTATGCCTAAAAGCAGAGCAAATGTTCACCATTGTATTATTTATCTCGAGCTTGTGTCAAGTAATTATTTCATACTCTAACTGCAATGGCAAACATGACATGACATTAATTGCAATGATTTGGACCAGGTTGCCTGTACTTTAGCTTTAGAGATAAGAGATGTAAAGATATAAAGAAAACCTGTCTTCCCCTACCCACTCGTATGAAGAATCCTTTTTTAGCGAGTTCACTCTCCAGACAATGGGCAGCAGTGACGACCCATACTTCATTGAGGAGAGATCCTCCACAGAAAGGCTTGGCTCTCCGCTGGGCGTTTCCGGGAGACATAAGGGCCACCTGCAAAAATAAATGCTCTACGTATTGGCTGAGCAGCATCACAGCAATGCATTTGTTTCCTGCACCAATGCGCACTTATCCACTTCTAACCTGAGCCCTAAGCCATGTCTGAGCATTTTTGGTCTGCCTAGATTTATTATCTAAAAAGCTTGTAAAGCACAAAACACCTATGAAGATCTATTTTTTTCAGGACATCCTGGACTATAAGAATGTTTGTAATGCAGTGATGTACTTTAATAGAAAAATAGTGATACAAAAAGAAAGAGCTGTCTTGTAGCAAACTAAAGCTGTGAAAGAAAATTTTGCTTTTTTGGTTAGCATTTATATATGTGGAGAAAAAATGTCTTCTGTCTTACTCAGTTTGTTTAATCGAAATCCTACATGTCGCATAATGCAAATTGATTGCCTTATTTTGTTCGATCCTTACTGCTTGGGTAAAGACAACATCAACATCATCAATGGGGGGAGGGGGTTATTAGGTTTAAACACTAAAATGCAGTTGAAATTTCAGTATTTTGGACCTCCCTGCAATGAAGTAATTTGAAAAACCATGCACCTATCTGTGAATATCATCCACTTGCCTCCAATTCATCCATCCCTATCTCTCCATTCTGCATCCCACACTACCACACAACATTACCTGCCAGGGGATCTCTCCAGGAGTGGCCTCGTCGCCTCCCACAATCCTCTGGTCAGAGTTCTCTTCTGCTGTGATGCTGGGGAGTGTGGCGTAGAAGGAAGACCAGGAAGGCGGCGGCTTTTCAGTCACACCGCCAACCTCCCCGTCACTGATGCCGACCTCAGCAGATGAGTTTGGTTCCAACTTCACTGAACGTCTGTCTCTTGCAGGGGGCGCAGAGACGTTGACCAGCTCTGAGTCGTTTGTAATGGGGTCAACGTAGTCGTACAGAGTTATATTTTCGTCAAAGTAGTCTTCTTGCAGGGAGTCGCTGTAATTGAGTTTTATTTCGGCGCTTGTGGTGTACGACCGCGGTTTAAGGACGACGTTGGTGTCGGACTGGCCCACACGACCACAGCTGAATTGTTCTAGTGGGAGGAAACAAAGATGGAGATATTGTTTTTTTCTGTTGTTATGTGAAGTATAGATGACACCAGGATTACCATCAGGCCTAATAGTGAGTAATATAAGTAAGGTTTTATTTGTATATCATTTGTTTCAAATCATTGTTTTTAATGTAAGTGAAAGTGAAATATTGAAAGTAAAAACATTTGAAATTGATATAAAACACAACACACAGAATAAGAGGCTATACCTAGTCTCCACACACTCAGATGTGGGTGCAGAGGATGAGACAGGTGTCAGAATGTCACCAATGAGGTCGATTAAGTGCTGCAAGATTGTTTCCATTTGTGCAGAAGCGACAGACAGTGGTTGGGATACCACTGTAATAGCTTGTTTAGGGAATAAACTTATCTCACAAAAAATTTGCACAAAACAGCGCATAGCATTCAGGATTGTGTTGACATACAAAATTGCCTTCTTAACCTATAACCGTGCAACGGAGCAACTTTGCCAAAAGCTGTGTTTGGTGTATCATTGTATTTTACCTGTGGGTTCACAGCTTCTGCGGTCTTTTCCAAGGCTGTAACCAGCTGCACACCGACATACAGCCCGCTGCTTCTGCATCACACAGAAATGCGAACAGTCACCGTTGTTGTCATCACATTGCTTGCTCACCTCTGGAAACAAACAGGGCAGAAGAAAGAAACTCTTTTGCATGTTGCATCAAACATCAAGTTCAGCACTTGATCAATCAATGACATAATTCACATACAGAACATATATAAATACAGTATAGAAAGAAAGTTTAAAAAAAAATGCACACACTCACCGATCTCACAGTCCTTGCCATTGAAGTTTGGTTTGCACCAGCAAGTATATTCGCCCACTCCGTCCTGACAGTCACCTCCATTTAGGCAGGGGGGTGGGTCACACTGGTTACCATCTATGCGCACACACACACACACACACACACACACACACACACACACACACACACACACACACACACACACACACACACACACACACACACACACACACACACACACACACACACACACACACACAAATAAGTATAAAACACATACGCAAGTTTGAAGGTGGCAGTCTGCTCTAACCTAACCTGCAATTTTTATTTTATTCGCTTCTTTTATTCGCTTTTAAATGTTTTATAATGTGTTTTATGTATTCTAATCTTGCCCTTGTAAAGCACTTTGAGTGGCCTTGTGTCTGAATTGTGCTATATAAATAAACTTGCCTTGCCTTGCCTCTAAATATAGTGAGAGTAAGTGTGAGTACTTTTGTTTCTCTTGTCTTACCACTGTAACCAACCCAGAATTCCATCTAGAAGAGAAATACAGACATTAATGAAAACCTCCAAAACACAGGATAACGTATGTGTGTGTGTGTGTGTGTGTGTGTGTGTGTGTGGGTGTGTGTATGTGTGTGTGTGTGTGTGTGTGTGTGTGTGTGTGTGTGTGTGTGTGTGTGTGTGTGTGTGTGTGTGTGTGTGTGTGTGTGTGTGTGTGTGTGTGTGCGCGTGGTGTAACCTACAGTTTTCACATCATCCTCAAACACCTCTCTAGCCTCCTCATATGTACATTTTTCTTCCAAACACTCTCGCTCCAGGTTGTCTTTGTGAATTTCTTCAAGATGGCCACTGTTGAATCTGCGCAGGCGAAGCAGCACAGTGTGGGCCGCCTGCTGTGAAACAAACACAGCTCCTAAAAAGGTAATAAAGGTCAAAGCGGAAATGATTAAATCAGCTCTGACATTAATTCCCAGCAGTAGGCTATGCATACGACTATACTTTAAGCTTGTTGGTGTTGATACTTCTTTCATAATCTTTAGCTACTAAAGGCTCAAATTGTAGACTTAAATTATGGCTGTAAAAGTTTTCTAGTTACCTTTATGTAATCATGGAGAACAGTGGCTGGACTCATTTTTAATTCACCATGTTTTTGATGGATTCCAAGAGTAAAAAAGTTGTATAGTTTGCATTAATGCAAAATAACATCAAAACGTCCCTCAACCCTTAAACACAATAATGAAAAGAAACCTTCACAATACAGCTTCTATATCACTGTGTCACTCTCCCATGAAGCTCCAGAGCTCTGCTGGAAGTAACACACTTATCAACGTTTTATTTGGAACATCCTCAGAATGTGGATGGTTAGCACGAACCTTAGTTATGTTGCAAGGCTGTTTTCGAATCATTTTTGTAAATGGTTAGATCATTTTTCAGCCGCTCAAACCAGAGTGGTGTCACTTTAAGATTTGGGGTGAGAGATTAGGCCTTTAAAAATTATCCGACGGTCGACTGTCTTTCCGCCAGCCTCTTCCTATCATTTTCTGTCCCTGACATTTGGCTGCTTCTTGACCCCTAAATCCATATACCTGGGTAAATTTTGTTTACCTGTGTTTTCCCCTGGGATTGCAGCAGGCAGTCCATGTACCTCCAGCAGTAAACCAGCTGTGAAAGCCAGTAAACAAACTCCAACCATCTTGTCTTTGTCAGTTGTCCAGTTTGCATTGATGGTAGCCTGAACTTGGGGAGAGAGACGGATTCACCACTCCAAAGTACAGCAACACACTGTTTACACACCTGGGAGGGCTGCAGCAAGTGTTTGTTCACATTTGTGTGTGTGTGTGTGTGTGTGTGTGTGTGTGTGTGTGTGTGTGTGTGTGTGTGTGTGTGTGTGTGTGTGTGTGTGTGTGCGTGAGGTAAAAAAGAGGGAGAGAGAGTTATGATTTTTAAAAAAGGGTGAAAGATTTTAAAACAAGAAGGGTGCAGTATACAGTGACAAAGTTCGAAGAGCATAAGATCACAGCGTATTGAAATTGAGACACAGCAAATATTGACCATTAAGGACGTTGTGTGTGTGTGTGTGTGTGTGTGTGTGTGTGTGTGTGCGTGTGTGTGTGTGTGTGTGTGTGTGTGTGTGTGTGTGTGTGTGTGTGTGTGTGTGGGTGTGTGTGTGTGTTTGCTGAGATGACCAGCTGTTAATCATGTTGTTTATCATGATCCTTGTCCGATAAGCAGCTTTTGCAGTGTGGCTTACGTGATGATTTGGGGTACAAACACACACATTTGTACTTAAACATTTGTGAGGACACTGGTTGACCTTATATAGTACCCTAGCCCTGGACCCTGACCATAATAACTGCTTGTCTGGTCTAAACACAAAAATCAATCTCAGAGACGCTGAGATAAATTGATGGATGGTTGGACTGATAGATTGATGATAGGATAGATGGATGAGGAGACGGATGGAGTTAGACAAACAGACAGCCGAATGCCTCATGTTAGCAGATGGAAAAGATATTGCTGTGTAACTAACATTATTGAGTCACATGCTTAGGCGTTACAGTAGCAGAAAGCCTTAATTGTGGCATCTTTACAAACACTTGTTGACCCTTAAATCACATTCTAATCCTCAAGCAGATAAATGATGAAGAGACCGGCCCAAAACCTTCTCAAGTGTAGCAAAAGCCAGTTAGATACAGCAAATGAAACTGAGGTTAGAATTTAAGTTCTTCAGCTGATGCTGCAATTTACACAGTGAAGTAAAGATCACACATCCTCCTCCAAGCTCGATCCTGAGTAATGAAGGCTCTTTGATTAGACTGCGAGTTACAGAGGACATGGTAGTGGATAAATCACTCTGACTGACAGCCAGGTCAGCTGGGCTGGGGCCAGCAGCACATTTGGCAACAGCAGCCTTTTGTTGACTCATTTGCTGAGATTAATTTAAATGGGATGAGGAAGGGTTGCATCTTTGTTTCTTAGGGCTACTTGAATTTATCCTATTTGGAAACCACATATTTTACAGCTAAACAAAACAAAAATGAAATTGGTATATGTTGTAGGGGAGAACGGGGTAATCTGAGACACTTTTTACATTTGCTCCCCTCTAAGCGAACTAAAATTATTTATCACTCAAATGTACACATTTCCCATTAATTCAGGATGTTTCATAGAAATGGGCATTAGCAGAATTTATTCAAGACAAAGGGCAGTGAAAGTATGATTGTTTAAAAAAAAGTTGTCATGCATCTCACTTTACCCCAGCTATGGGGTAAACTTAGACAGAACAGAAAAATCAAGGGGGTAAACTGATCCACTTACTTTTTCCACTCTAAAACTACCATAACAACACAAATTGTAACAGTTAGAATCCTGACAGCTAGCTTGAAAACCAAATATTACAAAATTAATGTCTTACTAGTAACAGAATCATGGGGTTTGGTCAATTAAGCTAAACATTTTTATAAACATTTGAAAGTAACTTATCGAATATAACATATAATTCATATTGAATAATTAACATTCAAATGACAGATAGAACCAGTTAGATTAAAACACAGTCTGGGGGTCAGAACACAGGACCCTTAGAGCCAGCTACTGTAGTGTCAGGGGGTCAGAGCAGAGGACAATCAGAACCAGCTAGAACAGCCTGGGACTCAGAACACAGGACTATATCATCGTATATCATATTGTATGAAATGTAAAGCCCACTGAGACAAATGTGTTTGTGATTTTGGGCTATACAAATAAAACTGATTTGATTTGATTTGATTTGACTAGACCCAGCTGTCTTTTTCTTTATCTTTTTTTCTGCATTTGTTTTATTGGGATCATTCATTGAATAAAGACATATTTCTACTATTTCTACTACATATTTTCTATTGATTTTAAATGTCACTCTCCTGTCCCCCACATACATACGTGCCAAACCATGCCCTTGTTGACACCCCTTCAACCATGAACCCCCACCTCCAGCCCACATTGTATTTTGTATTTTCAAACTAGTCTCCTTGCTCCGTAAAATATAATGGATTCATTAAAAGAGGGCACAGACACTACTGTCTCACTTTACCCCACATCATTTGTCTCACTTTACCACAGGGTTTCATATGTTGGTAGTTCATCAACATGTGTGATAGAAGTGTTTCTACCTGAATCAATTTGATTAGGCACAACAATCGATTAAGTTGACAGCAAGAACATTTACTTTTACATGCAAAAAAGTAATTTTTGTGAAAGAAACATGCTTACAACATCACCACGAGGTCCTCTCTTTCATGGCCAAGGGGAAATGAGAGGGGCTAGCAGAGCACTCCGTCCCTGCCCTCTGGAAATCCTCCATCATCTGTCCAGTACCAAAACACAGCAACCCCACCTGCAAAAATTACTTCCGCCCTGTAGCTCTAACATCAATCGTGATGAAGAGCTTTGAGAGGCTCATTCTCACTGAACTGCAGATGGAGGTGAGTGGCTTTACAGACCCACTTAAATTTACCTACAGGAAGGACAGAGGGGTTGATGATTCAGTTGTGACGCTGCTGCACAATGTCCACATGCACCTGGAGAAACCAGGGAACTTTGCCAGGCTAGTGTTCATTGACTTTTCAAGTGCATTTAATACAGTGCAACCTCACCTCTTGGGCCACAAGCTCCAGAAACTGGGTGTTAGTCCACACCTCACCTTGTGGGTCCTTTCCTTCCTCACAGACAGACGGCAGTTAGTGATATTCAACGGCCACTGCAGCTCAGTCAGAACCATCTCCACAGGATGTCCTCAAGGCTCTGTGATCTCCCCAGTCCTGTTCACCCTATATACAAACGACTGCAGAAGTGGGAATCCTGACATGGTATATATTAAATATTCTGACGACACAGTCATCTGCAGTCTGCGGTGGACGACTTCTCTCTCTGGTGCAAAGATAACCATCTCACCCTGAACATCTCCAAAACCAAAGAGATGGTCATAGATTTCAGGCGCTCCTCCACCAGTTGAGAGACTGGAAGAATACAAATATCTCGGTTCCATCATTGATCACAAGTTCGCCTTCAAAAGCAACACAGACCGCATGTTCAAGAAATGTCAACAACACCTGTACTTTCCCCGGAAGCTGCGACGACTGCAAGTCGACAAGTCAATACTCCAGTCATTTTACAACTGCTTCATCCAATCCACCCTCACCTTCAGCATCCTGGCTTGGTTTGGCTCCCTGAGTGAGGTGAACAAAGGTCCCCTCAACAGGATCATAAAGATGAGTGGGAAGATCATTGGACAGCCATAGACCACCCTCACAGCCATATTTGAAAAACAGGCCATCAGGAAAAGTAGACGGATTATATCGGACCCCACCCATAACCTCAACAACCAGTACCACCTGCTACTGAGCCATGTCCACCTTTGTTCCAGCATCCATCAGGCTGTTGAATAAACAGTAGCCCCCCCAGCCCGCCAAACCCAACCCATTACTCCAGGCTTCAACCTATTGAAGCCTTCTCCCTACCCACAGGGTTTTTAGCTTTTAAGAATGTATTTATTCTCGTACATGATACTGACTATTTATTGTTGAAGTATGTCTTGTTTGTATGTGCCTGACCACACATGAAGTTCCCTCACGGGAAAAATAAAGTTCTTTGAATTGATTTGAATTTAATTGAAAACATATATCTCACATGAACAAAAATGTGTTCCATGTCCTAGATACATCTCACATTACCCGATGTCTCACATTCCCCTGTCCTCCCCTATATACTGTATACAAAAATTAGAGGAGGTAATACAATTTACAAGTTCCCTGCCCCTTTGAAAACAATTATGATTAAATCTCTCCCTGCGGATAAGTGTGGGAGGTGGGGGGTCACTGACGTCAAGCATCTCAGATGTGAACTCACAGAGAGAGGGCCGGCAAACGGGTTAAAAAGACTGATTGGAAAGCTTGTCCCCAACTTGTACAG
This sequence comes from Ammodytes marinus, assembly GCF_949987685.1. Classification (NCBI taxonomy): domain Eukaryota; kingdom Metazoa; phylum Chordata; class Actinopteri; order Uranoscopiformes; family Ammodytidae; genus Ammodytes; species Ammodytes marinus. The sequence goes on from NC_137218.1 coordinate 12,308,906, forward strand.
AGTCCCACCCAGACTATCTATTGGTACATTATTTCCAATCAAATGAAAGAAAACCATGTATTTTTGGCCTGAAAGTTGATTACATTAGGTTATACAATCTTATTCTCTTCATTGTGAACAGATCGCAAGCTGGTGAGCAAGAGAGTATTTGAATTAAAAAGAGGGCGTCAAAATACTTGCAACACTGCTGAGGAGTTATCAGGATCCATCAAGTCAATTACCTCTGTTTTCATGTCACCCTGTCACCAGCTGTAGTTTTGGTGTGGATGTGCCAGACTGCCCTGTCAGCAATCAATATAGATATGTCTCCATTAAAAACACTGAGTGGTGACAGCTGATCTAAGAACATCTCACAGTTCATAGGAAACATTATGACTGGCAAGTCAAAGTTTCGCCTGTTTTGGGAAGTAAGTTGGAGTTGAAAGTGAGTGATATTTCCCCACAGACAAGGACACATTCATAGGCAATTTAATTAAACACCTCTCACGCTTGACACTTAGTCTGTCATTATCAGACATGGAGGGATTTAATTAACCCTACGCACCTGTTACACTGAGGAGGAGGCTACCTGATGGTATGTGTATGAAAACTGTATTTAAAGATGAATATGCTCATTTTGGAAGTAAGTTGCCAACAAGGGCCCTGTCTGTTTGCATGGAGGGTTGTTGTCAGAGTGGGTTCTGCTGAAGGGATCTGGGGTCGTATGTGACACTTTTTGTTCTAAAAGGGCAGCAAGAAAAGCAAGTTTGAATCAGCCAGTAAAAAAAAAAGTCCAACACAAAGCAGAACAGTAATGGAACAGAAGAATATTCAAGCGCTTTGAGTGCGAGAAAAGCGCTATATAAATTGAATATATTATTATTATTATTATTATTATTATTATTATTATTATTATTATTATTATTATTATTATTATTATTATTATTAATAATAATAATAATAATAATAATAATAATAATAATAATAATAATATTATGGATATATTTTAAAGTCAATACCTTTGTCTCAGAAACAGAGCAGTACGATATGGTTTGTGTTTCTGCAGGATGCTTGCAAATGGATCAGCATTTATCGGATTGACGACAAGTTTGGGAATATGGCGACCTTCTTTAAGTCAGATGTGCCTCCCACTACTGTACTCCACCAGGAAGAACTGGTTGTTGTTTTTTACCTCAGTAATGAGATAGGGACCTGTATAAATGAGTAAGAACAGTACAAGGAAGGTCATTTGAGTATTCATGATTCAGTACATTATACTAACATGTATAATTTCTTATATGGAAGTACCATGTTAATTTTTTGTAACACATAAAGTCAAATGTTGTAAATGTTAAGAATTGGTCTAAAGAGCTGGCTAAAAAGACAAAACAAAGGTTATGGGATTTTCCAGAAAACTGCAATACAAAAGTTTGCTCTTAATGGCTCTATAAATCATCAGTAAATTGTTTATCAACCAACAATAAAGCTATTGCCTACAGTATATATAAGGAGAACCTCATACGTTTTACCTTTGATTTTTGGGGATCATTTATATAGGATGTCCAGTTTGGAAGACTAAAAGAGATGATTGTCTTGGTGCGCACACATTTGTGTCAGATTTCCTTGTGTCTCAGTGTGCGCGTGCGAGATAAGATTTGGCGCGCGCACGATTGGGAGCGCATCCCGAGGAACAGCAGGAGAGATAGAGAGGCAGAGAGAGAGAGGCAGAGAGGGATACGGAGACGAATGAGAGTTGGAATACCGCCGCCATGCGTGGAGGGAACAACATCTGAAAAATGAAAAAGTAAAAAGAGGCTATTCTACATCTCTCGCCGAAGTTTGATTCAACAACCAAAAGCGACCGCAGTGCTCCATGAGCTCCAAATCGAAAAGCAAAGAGGATGCCTCCAAAGGTAAGTGAAGTGATGATAAACTCGAGCCAAATACAAGGAAGGATGTCAATTTACGCGTTTAAAAAAAAATGTCAGCTGAAAAAGAGGAAATATGTATGTATGAATATGCTTTGCTGAGATCAGCATGCTGGCCAATTCCCATTGTCCCCATAGTCCAGAATCCAAGGCGCACACAACTGAACTAGTCTACTTTAAAATATCGCTGGGCGTAGGCTGTTTTATTTATCTGTATTTAATAAAGACCCTGCAGAAAAGTCTATTCATGATGATTTTGTAAACATGTATTACAAACTACATGCTTGCAGGTTAGAGCTTTACACAAACAGTAGGAAGCATTGCTTGGTGTTGATTACAGTGTGCACTAAGATGAAACATCCATATTGATTTTGTAAAAACATTAAGACACGCTATTCAATTTGTTTCCACATATAAGGGTTTCTGGCGGTAAGGTCTAGTAAATTTAATTTTCTCCACAGTCCCTGGACAGCAATAAAACCATGGACATAGAATAAAACTGACGCGCGATACACCGAAATGCATACTGGGAAACAATCATTGCCATGGAGACACAAAGGGTGTTGCCCGCAAGCTGAGCGCGATCCTGCATCATGAAATATGCATGAGACCCAGCCTTACTCATTCACAATAAAAAGAAGAAAGGAATGCTGCGTAAAGGAATTTTTACGAGGGCGCAGTTATATGAGGTCCATTTATAACTTAATAAAGTACAAAGGGAAAAGGAAAATCCAAACACATGACATTAAGCGTTTTGTGGCTGGGTAAAGTCCTGATTTAGTCGACTCAGCAGAAACGCATTGGAAAAATATTCATGATGTTGCCAAAAGGCTACTGCGGAATGCATTATACAGAAAGCTAATCAAGAATGTGGGTATTTAAGACATTATTGATTATCCCCTTTAGCCAGATTTTTTTGTTTTTAGAGGTTAGGGTTAAAAGCCTATATTCGGTGTTCTTGTCAATGATCCTAAGTAAAGGTTTTTAGTTTATTCAGTAGGCTAAATCATGTATTTGATTTGATTGTTGCTCATAGTCTTTATTATGTTATTTATTTATTATTATGTCCCCAATTGGCAATTTGGTTTGTGTAGCCTACAAAACACATAAACATGTGTAAATCTATCAAAATTGGATGGGTTATATATGATTGCAACTGCTACCCTAGATTATTAAACAGCTGGATGTATTAGGCCTCTCTGGTTCCATAGCACAAATCCAGCCCTTTACCATATCTTTTTGGACAGTTTACATATGCTACTGGTAGTTGTTGACCGATAGACTTCTTGAGTATTAATATCGGAAGTATAAAATGAAACGTTTTCAACTTACTGTGAAGGAAGTTCTGTTAAGGTTGGAGGTCAACTCAGGTGGCAGAATATTTCAGAAGACTTGGATGAATTATGAAGCGATATTTATTACAGACTTGGCCAAGGAGAACCGGACTGCAATTCTCGTGACTTGCACTTCAATTCTCCTGCTGGGCCTTTGAGATTTTTAGTGATTTTAAGTGAAAACTACTGGACTAGAAATTCAATGATAGATAGTGATTACAAATCAGAAAAGGTCAACTTGCATAAACAAGAATTATACAAAAGGATGACAAAAATGTATGAACACAATAACAAGATATATAGATAATATAGATTATGTGTCTCATTATCAACAGTGAAAGGTGAAACACAAGCCCCCAGTCATTTATCTTGGAAACTCCACAACGTAGGCTACGTTAATGCGGGTCTAAACCATAATTATTGCCTCACTCAGAGGCTAACCACAAGATATAGTAGGCTACTGGTTTAACTTGGGGTTTATTCCCCCAAATGCAAGCCTACATGATGTGTTTCAAATCAGGTACTACTGTTAGTACATTGTACTTACTTGCGTAGTGTGCTGTTTTGCATAGGGTAGTATTGTCTCACATCAAACACTGCCATTGTGCACTTACCGGAAATGACACTCATATTTAAGAACTGTTTTTCAATACATATTTATTTTGATAAGCGACTTGCAAACATTATCACAGCCTTATTTCCCACGGGGGAAGAAGTGGCATAAGTAAACATTATTTATCACCAGCCTTTGACAAACGTTTGTAATGCTCCAATATATCTGCAGACTTTCCCACTGGAGTTTATATATTTTACTTAAAAACTGCTTAAATTTTATTTTAACAGTAGGCCTATATATTTATTGTGTTATGTATTGTATATAATGTGTCTTTCGCCACAACCTGTACCTACGACGTGTATTATGTTGTCAAGTATTAGTGTAAAACACACAGTCATCAGCATATAACTTTACTAAGGCTGCATTCCAATACCCATATTTTTCTGCTATTTAGTAGGCTATGGCAAAAACATATTTAAGATGTCCCAATACATGTGGTCAAATGCTAGCCTGGAAATCCAGACCCATATCTAGAACGATAGAGGGTCTGGCCACTATCAATAGACCTTTCCAACTCAAGGGGTGGCACCTACGCGTGCATTTCAAATGCCACTGCACACAATTGGATAGCACTACGACCAATCAGAGCTATGAACAAGGTGACATATTCGTTTAGCGAACAGCGGGCTAACTGTTAAATTAAACTTTTGGCGTGGTCGGTCGGCAAAACAGAACATTCCTCTTAGGCCTACTTGCTAATGAAATATTTGAGTGCCGTCTTCCAAATCGTTAAGTGTCGAGGCGAAAACCGTCTGAAACTCGAACAACACAGCGGCACGCTGTCGTCAACTGATTACGTCCGCCCCAGAGCACCATACATAGGGTTCTGGCCCGCCCATATCAGAAAGAACGATTTTAATGTTGGTAGCTCAGGATTTCTTGACATATTAAATGAGCTTCAATGGAGAGTGTCCAGACCAACAGGCGCAGCAAATTTAATTTGCCAGCGCCTAGCGGCAGGTCTGGATTTCCAGGCTAGTCAAATGCTCTATATCTGGTCGTAACTTTTAGTGTTAAAACCAGCATGTTTTTTTTGGTGACTCTGACCCACAATCCACTCCACAGTAGAAGAGACACATCGACTGAGCCTCCAAGTGATAACACCCAGGGATAATGATAGGCCTATACAGCAAGAGCCACGGAGCAATGTTATGATGAAATAAATTAGTAAAAGTATGTCAGCTGTAGTATGCGTTAGGCCTATAGTAAAAAGAAAGGGTATGCGATTCAGAATGCAGGGTTACATTCGTACAGCGCGTCAGTGTTTTGATGGTTACACAAGTTTTAAACATCTTGGTGGTCCCGCCTCTTGCGCTACGTAGTCAAGATGGCAACCATTGACAGTGAGAAGTGTCGATCGTTCCATACTCAGCTTTTTGATAATTTTGTGTGCATTATCCAGGTACCTAAAGTGCACTGCTTTTAGAATTGTTTTTCAATATGAATTCACTTTTGCACTCATAATAGCAAGTGTATTAAGGCGAGACACCCCAGGTGAATAGGGATTTTTTTTTAACTTATAGATATCATCATGAAACTTTGCCAGTTGATTACTGACACAAACACAATCATTTTTTGTATTACATGTTTTTCTTTAATATTTTATTAAATATGCAAATATGGCAATATTTAACCAATTATGCGTAAATTTGGGTCATTTTTCGAGAAAGATTTTGAGATGTTGGATAAAGCCAGAGTTAAAATCTCTATTTTATTTTAACCACATATTAGTTTCTAAAGTTTTTACACAACAGATTTTGGATACAGCCTTTTTTCATTTAATAAATCAAAAAAGACTATGTACATGTCTTAGAAATGCATTTTAGGCATGTTTTTAGGAGGAAAATGTATCATAAATCAGACAATTAACAATATATTAACAAATCCTTCTGTAAAAACCTTTAAAATAGTGCTATGAATGATTATAGAAAGTTTGGTTGATGTCAGTGGTCTAGAAGTTGAGATATCTTTCGCAGAGTATTGGAAAAAGCTCATTTTGAGAAAACGGCCGTTAAAGATAAAAACGTGAATTCTGCTGATAATAGCTAGAGTAATTTATTGAATTAGGCCCTACACCCTTCAATGCCATATAGGCCTACCACTGCTTAACATATATAAACCATAGCATAGTAACATTTACATCCACATGCTAATTTAAACGTGGTTAATTCATTATTAGCCACTGTCTGTCAACCTGCTCCTGTCGGCACAGACGCTCTCTCTCCCCACCATCTCCCCTCTGATCGTCTGACAGTCTGTGTCTCTCCGACGTGATCGGCGTGATTTACATGTCTTTAACACTTCTCCCCTTCAAATGGCGATCATGTAATGTCCGTAGCCAATTGATTAAGTATTTTTTTTGTGTTGGTTTGGCATATTTTCAACGTTTTTCCCATTTTATTTTGTGATTTTCGAGCTACCCGGGGCTAGCATCACGTGATGCCTTTTAGCGAATCACATCGTCAGAAATGTGCATTAGCCAATGAGGTCGCTTTCCTAGCATTGAATCCCTCCTCACACTTTCACGATTGGTTACTGATACAAAGGAAATGACCATATTTGGATCAGATAACGTTGTTCTTGAGATTCAGAGCTTTCCAACAGTACCATGATTATTATGATTCATACAGCGGTCGCGGTGCTGTATGTTACGTTAGAATGCTCACTTTTGACGAATTTAGGAGCAAAATACAGACGCAAGCAGTCAAAATTTAGTAAAATAAACACCTAAAACGTATATTTTGGACATTTTATCCATACTAGTATGAAAGAAGACATGTTATGGAAGCTAAATAGACACAAATCTCAAAATTGACCAGTGCTTAAAAAAACGATGTTTTTGCCTGCCGTGTCTCGCCTTAACAGAAGTACACGATTTGTTACAAGGCCCTAGTGTTTATGGATGTAAACTTCAGCTGCTATGAAATTATGCCTGTAGGGGTTGCTATAGCAACAGAATATTCAACTGGAACAAACGGCTGCTGGCATACTAGTAATAAAGGTTATTTATGGTAACCTTTACTCATAAAGCACCTTCAAGAGACACAAAACAACACATCAATAAACAGGAAAACCAATAAAGCCAAGCCAATAAACCAGAAGGGGTGATTTATAGTACAATAACTGAACTTTATTAACCCTTACCCTCTATTGTAAAGGATTCCAGTAGGCCTACAATGGTCCTGTAATACATCATTTAAGCTGACAGCCTCTGTGAAAATTATGATTTATTATTGAATTTAAAACTGGCGCAGGTGATTGAAGTCACAGCTTTGGTGATATAGTTTACAGTGCGTAAATAAGGTGGAACACATTACGAGACCTTTCAGTATAATATAGCCCACCCAGTGCAACTTCACTATAGTCTTCAGCCTCAAAACCTAGTGTGGTAGTCTCAATAAAATTGAAAATCATTACTGATTGTGAGTGATTCTTCAGCATAACGTGTTTCTATATTGAATAGCTGAATAGGAGCTTGAGTATACATCACTCCCAAAGAGATAGAATATCTTATTATTTAAGTCTAGTTTTTTTATGATGGAAGTAACAATAAACCAACGTAAGTTATCTTTTTCCCAAATAAAGAGACTTTACATGTTGCATGGGAAATAACAGAGACCAATAAACACAGTCGCAAAGAAAAATGTTGAGTAATTGCGTAGAACGCATTCATTATATTTAATTGCTTTAATTTAAATTATTCAGTAACTTAGATCAATACAAAATAATTCAGACGAAAGACACCAAAGACAACAAAATGTGTCAAGTCTGTTGAACTTAGATGGTGAACTTTGACTACAATATCTTCAGTAATAACTCACTGCCTCAGGTTGACAGACAGACAGGGTTGTTAACTGTACTGAATAATACTGTATCGCAAACTGAAGAAACTCATTGTTGCACAAGCGGAAGGGAGAGATGGAAGATGTACATCGTCGAAAGATATGGATGGAACAAAACAGGCTATTACTGCTGTTGGGGAGGGGATAGCAAAAATTGTATCCGGTATTGCATCTATCAAAGGAGACATCACAGCTATCAAAGGAGAAATCGCTGGAATCGCTGATATCAAAGGAGACATCGTAAAAATGGCTACAGTGGAAAGAGAGGATAACGATGAGTAATTAAAATTCATTGGGAAAATGGAAAGCATGTCAGTTGTGCAAGGTCAATGAATAATGAGAATGAACATTGACTGTGTATTGGACTGCAGCTGCTTAACACAAAAAAATTTGCAAAATCATCAAAAACAAAAAAAAACAACAACAAAATTGTGTTTTTTCTTTTTTTTCTGTAACAGTAAATGTGTATCTGTGTATCTGAATCTGAATCTGAATCTGATGAAAATGGGGGCGGGACCTGATAAGCCTTTGGCTTCTTCCGTCACCCTTCGGACAACACAAAGTATGATGTATGATGTGAAAGAGATAATTGTGTATTGTGTGGAATTGTCCGAAAGAATAATAATAAATAAATAAATACAATTGGTGTTAAGGCCTAAGTTTTGATAGAACTCATTAAGCTTATACGTAAATGTGGATTATAACTATGTGTGCCTTAGTGTGTGCCTTTGTGTGTGTGTGTGTGTGTGTGTGTGTGTGTGTGTGTGTGTGTGTGTGTGTGCGCGCGCGTGTGCCTGGATTCAACAGCAGGAGAGGATTCACCACAGACATTATTGTTAATTAACCTAAATTGACCCATAGCTTTGACATAGCAATTTGGCATTAGAGGTCAGCATTTGGACAGAAATTAAGGTCCATCCAATATATTACTGAACCACTTCAGTCTTTTCACTGAGTTATATCAGCACACAGTTCAGAAGAACTAATACACTACAAGCACTGACGAGCGCATATACCTTTGATTATCTACTTACAGTATCTTTACATTTATTGAGCATCTTTGGAAAAATATGGTAGCCCATCTCCACCACCCAAATTCTAGCAGGTCAATTCTAGATAGAGCAATGTCAGTCCACTCCAGTCCAGAATCTCGATCAGTCCACTCCGCCGATCCTATCAGCTTCAACTGTACTCTGTGTGAAGTGCCAATTAGTTAATGTTTGCATGCTAACACGCTAAACTCAAATGGTGAACATGGTAAACCTCATATGTGCTAAAGATAATCATTTTAAAATTGTAATTGCATTTGTGTGACTATGATACAGCTCCACAGAGCCGCTAGGAAAGCTGTGGACTGTCAGTCTTGTTTTTCTTTGTTACATGTTTTATCCCTCATCATTACAATGATTTATATGTATGATTTTATAAATCTAGATCTTGAGAAAAGGCCAATATGATGTTTTCCATTAAAAACATCTGTGCCATAAAACAGACAGAGAAAACACAAACACATTCCTATTTCTTCTTGCTTGCAGTTAATGTGATTGCCTTGAAAGCGGTTTAATCTGTTGGTCCTTAATGGTCACTATAGGAGATTAAAATGGTTATATCTGGACATGGCTATATAATCTGGGACTATAAATACTGTGTAATGTGATGAAAGAAGGGGGACATTGAATGGCAAAGCATAATTATTCAGTTGTGGTTCCTGGTGACAACCTAGCCCACCTTGCACCACAGTAGATGAGGTCTGTCGTTAATTTATATTCCTGGGAGTTTAAGAGTCAGGACCAAAAATAGAAATGTGACAAGAATCGGTCAATGCAACACTTTCCCCTCAGAAGTCTGAAAAAAGTTTCCACTATGCCACTTACATTCTTGCCGTTACTATTTTTACACTTTGTAAATATGTGTGGTGGAGGAAAACAAATGCGTTATTATTATTAAGTGATAGAACTATGAAAAGTATAGGCAATGATCAGGCCCTCTAATAAATTTTCTAACTTTTCCTAACTTTGGGATGTCTCCCTTTTTTTGCGCAGACACATTTATCATTCCCATTCGCTCCCCTTCTCTGTGTTATCTGAACATATGGTGCCATCTAGTGGCTCACAATTTGAATCACTGGTAGAGAATGATAGCAGCTACTCCGCTAACACTAAACGTTTTTCTTAGTGATTGGATACTGGCTACCTGCCCAGGCTGTTGGCCTGAGAATCTTTGCCAAAATAAACTTGCTGGCATCTTTGTACTTTGCTTTTTCAAGGCTAGACTGAGTTATTTTTGGGAGGCGTTATGTGTTTGTTCAAAGCTAAAATGGTATTGCAGTTCAGTTGAAACAAAGGGAGGAAATAAATAATTAATCACAGGCCCACGAAGACCCAGTCAATCCATCAGCTTGATCTAATGTCCTTTCTGAGTAACAGGAAGCCATAGCATAATAATACAATTATGTGGGCAAAAACGGCAAGAGCACATTTTCCCCTCAATGATATTTTCCTTTTTCTCTCAAGTTGCTGAGTAAGCATGTTCATCAGAAGCATCCTGATTCACTGTCTCCAATGGCTTTTATGGCCCTGCCCTGCAGTATACAGACACTCTGCAATCTGTAATACTTTCTCTATCATCTCAGTAATATGGGGGCTTTGGTGTATTCTTAACAGGAAGCACTGTAACTGCAGAACAATGTAATGGACTGATTATATAGATCTATGGTATGTGTGGCCGCGTAGAGTCTGTGTGTAATCCTGGACAGAGTGTGGTCACCATGTAATGTGCTTTGTTGGTTTGCCGTGAGGATCGCCCACAGACCAACAGGGAGATAATAGCACAACGCCATTAGTTGTGTGCATTATTGTGCATGTGTGTGCATGCTGCGTGAGTTTGATTTAGCTGGTAGTTACTTTTTTCCATGTGCTGTCTGAGGGTTCTAAATGTATCTTATTTCAGTGTGAAAGCATCATTTATAATGCGTATGTCGATCCAGCCCTTTACTGACAGTTGAGCCATTCCATTACATCTACGTCATATAATTCTCATTTTACCCACATTCAGCCTGAAATTTTTGATCTTTTTTTTTAAGTTGTATGTAGTTTGAGGGTAAAGACCAGTGTGCTATGCGTTGTTAATAGAGAATTTGAGGCAATGTGTTATTTGGTTAAATTATATATTTCAGTCAGTGCTGCTGAGAAGGGTTCATTCAGTTCACCTCTCTTTTGGCATACAGTATATCATAATGTTTCCTTTGTCTTGTTCCTTCTCTGTAGCAGTACATTGTAGTCACATAAGGCAAGTTTACACAAGATAAAATAAGATTGGTCAATCAACAGAATTAGAGTCTAATTAGATTTCTTTTTGAAAACATGCAATTTGAAGACTTTAGGAGATTGTGATTTTTAAAAACAGATTTTTTAAATTGTATTTTTCCAATTTTCCAAAAGTTTCTGGATGAACCTATTATTGCTATAGTGTATAGTCTGTGTATGGTTAGGGGTTGTAGGTCAAAATGTGTGTACGTGTGTGTGTGTGTGTGTGTGTGTGTGTGTGTGTGTGTGTGTGTGTGTGTGTGTGTGTGTGTGTGTGTGTGTGTGTGTGTGTGTGTGTGTGTGTGTGTGTGTGTGTGTGTGTGTGTGTGTGTGTGTGTGTGTGGGTGTGGATGGGTGGGTGTGTGTGTGTTTAAGACCAGAGTTCAACATAACTGTAAAGGTGTCCCCCAGCAGATTAACTAATCTGGTAAATGGGGAACACACATACAGAGACACACACACACACACACACACACACGCTGCTACTTCGATAGATCTTTGGATTTGGGAAAGGCCTGCTGGCTCCCTCCCTTCCTTGTTGTGCCAGATCAGCGCAGGCCTTGAGATGAATCATTAATGACCGGCTCCATAGGCTTAATGGCCTCTAATGTTCTGTAATGATCTCGCGTCAACGCCATGTGCGCGGCCCTAATGGATCCGATGCCGTGGAGAATTCTCTGAACTTCGGTAATTCCTCCTCTTTTGGTCGAGCAGCGCACAACAAGGAAGTGGTTGGAAAAGCCATGAGCACAAGGCTTCGGAGCTCCACGGCCGCAGCATGAGTTTCCCAATCCGCCGATCGACCTCAGGTAGGACCGAGAGGGGAAACTGCTCTGAAAATAGGCTAGTAGATTTGACCCGCGGCCCTGTAATCCTGTTACAAAATATTTAAAGAGAAACTCTACGAATATCTGCACAACTTTATCAAATGCTTTGGGAACAGGCTGCTCTAGTGGATAAGGGATACACATAAATGCTGTTCAATAAGGTCCATAGAGGCTATTGCAGTTTCTATATAGCGAATTTCCTAAAATAAAATATATAAAGATATAGGCCTACTATATTATTAAAAAACAAAATTTCAACAGTCTAACAATATTAAAACCTATTTTATTTTATAATCAAATATGTGTCTTAAACTATAGGTAGAAAATATATGATGTAGAAAGAGTCAAATGAGAAAAACGTGAGTTAAAAAGAAAAAACTCAATTAAAACTCGTAGCGCTGTCCTTGGTTCTGAAAACAGCAGCGGGCGCACCCTGCGGCTGCTGAGCGCCTACGGACAGAACACTTTCACTGGGTATATGCTATAGGCTTTTTTGTTTTACAACACTCATATACAATCATTAATAATGAATGCCCTTGTACTGGTTTTAATTTTGCTGTTGCTATACTTTGTAACCTGGAGAATGAATTCACCTGCACATTGTTGTAGGAATTGATCGGGTATTGTTGTCCACTCCCACAGGGCACATTTAACATCGCTAACTTACAAAAATAATAAGTATATATAAATATAATTTATATAAAAAACACAACTTGTAAGGGTTAGGGTTAGTTAACTCCAATGCCCTCAGTGACCCTGAATCAAAATAACAATCTTTTACTGAAAACAAAATGTCCCAAAAGCTTAATTTATGTAGGCTACTTTAGATTCTTGATTCTTTATATCATATTGCCAGCTATACCTACTAAAGGCCTCATAGCTTTGTTACAGGTGTTTGACTATTATGAATACTGCTGCATGCTGCTGGTCTGATTTTACTCTCATTGGCATTCATGCCACTTTTATATCTCTATTCACACACATACATAGTCTTAATGTGTTTATCCAGTATAGATTACCCATTTGTTTGACTGGGGTATTTTTTAATCCTGCTTTAATCCCTCGCTGCTGCCTATTTGTTTAATGGCCTCTCTATCGATTCACTTATTGACTAAATTGTTTTCCGTAACATTTCACTCTGTTGATGTGCTAATTTGAAGGCTTAAAGTGGGAGAATTGGCAGTGGTACATCTGGCTTGTTTTTTCTACCTGCAGCTCGTTTGTTCTGTTACATCAAATTGTGTTACCTCTCGTCTGTGTGGCTTTTGCTTGCAGGCGCAGGTGGCGGTGTGGGTGTGGGTTTAAAAGCAGGGATCTCATACATAAAAGATGAAGGACTGTTGTGTTGACGTGCGGCTTTCAGTCATTTCATCACTGTGGTTTGGCACGTGTAGTAGCCTCATTGATATGTCCATGTTTAAGATGACAGCACGGATTAGTTATGAAATGTTTTATGGCTTTAAAGTGACCTCTCTATCTATCTCTCTCGGGGAAGGCACAGAACAGCTGTTACACATCAATTACATGTTTGTGTGGCGCGTTTAAAGGGTCTTACCTAACCTCGTCGTTGACCAGGTCCTGACCCCGCTCTCTGTCCACCGCCACGGTCCATCACTTTCTCTCCTCCGCCCACTGGCTTATTCTCACACTGCAGTGTACTAGATTTGCCTCGGCTTCAGTCGTGTAATTTACTGCTCACTACATCATCCCTACTGTCCAGCCATCGATTTTCAGTATATACCTCCCCCCCCCCCCATGCACTGGGCGAATAGCGAGCACTTGCTTTGCCTGCTGCTATGGCGCCATGTGTGCCACAGGTCGACCTCCCACCTCCATAGTCACTCACACGACCCTCTTTGTCCGCCGCCTCGTTCCTCCTCATGAAGACCAGTTTGCAGGAGTTGCCATGCGCCATTGCAGCAGCTGTATCTGGCGCTGACAGCTGTGCATCTGATCTCCTATGCGGGAGGGGGGGTGGGGGCTGCCTGCCTGTGACAGGGCAACACGCCGATTGGTGCCATGTATGCATGCGCGCCTCTTCTGCCTCTTGCTGCAAATGAAAGAGGGAAACATCTGGAAAACGACACAGCAGCGCATGCATGCTGAGATGCCGTCGCCCGTTATCCACCTGCTTCTTTCTATCACACGGCTTGGCAGCCTTTCCAGCAATGGTGAAAACCTCTGCACCAAAATAAAATGAGTCAATATCCTTTTTCTCTCTCTTTTCTCTGTCATCCGCACTCACCACCAAGACCTCCTCACCTCATTTTGCTTTCTCTGCCTTGATTCCTATTACTCGCTCCATTCTCATGTGTGATATTCTCTTTCCTTCTCTTTCTTTAACCCCCCTCCCATTCCTCTCTCTCTCACTAACTCTTGCTCTTTTGCCTTTCTTCATTTTCACCTCCCCTTCTCCATTCATCACACACACACACACACACACACACACACACACACACACACACACACACACACACACACACACACACACACACACACACACACACACACACACACACACACACACACACACACACACACACACACACACACTCACAGGCTACAGGCAAACTCAATAGCTATCCCTCCTCTCCATGCCCTCATGTCCCCCTTTTCCATTATTCCTCCTCCTATCATTCATACACCTGTCAGTCTCCCAGCTCTCTCTCATTTAACTGTTTGTGTGTCTCGCTCCTACTATATTACACCCCCCCCCCCCCCCCCCGCGCCCTCTCCTCTCAATCTCCCCGCCTATCACAGTATTCAGCATAACATGTAAATATCATGCCACGTGGGGTTCAGGGTTACAGGTGCCCTATGAGAGGAAGAAAAAAGCTGCCCTATCACACCGACGACATACACTCACTCACACACACACACACACACACACACACACACACACACACACACACACACACACACACACACACACACACACACACACACACACACACACACACACACACGCTCCTAAAACACGTCCACCCTCCTCGGGGCGGGCAGGGCTGCAGCAATTTTATGAACGGCAGGGCTGCATCATGATCGCGTTCCCACTCCGCGGAGTCAGAGCAGTCCCATTGATAAACATTCCGGTTGCTGCATTTCTGTCACGGAGCGTGTTGAGCAGCGGAGCATCACCACCGGGGGAGCGGCGCAGCGCGGCAGCAGAAGAGGCAGAGGCAGCTGCAGTGAGCATCAACAACAGCCCCCGGTGTCGTTCACACCAGCGTCTAAGCTGTTGATTCGATACTTGGACCCGGACCGGATCAGAACGCACGGAACTCTCCCGGGACAGACAGAAGAATCACCTGAGGGGGAACCAGACAGCTTTTTGCCACATAGATCCCTTGGGGAGGGGAGGCTGTGAGGCGGCGTCCTTAGCGGTCACTCACTGGCACATTACTGGATTTCTTTTAACGACTTCCATGAAGCGCCCGGACTCACCCATGGATAATTCTGGACGCTTCTCGAAATCACGGCTATATGCGAGACTGCAGCGGAACGGTGTGTGACGCGAACTATAAGCCGTGGGTAGTGTAGACCCCGCACCCCCACCGCCTTATCGACACCCCCTCCTGCGAACGGGACACGCAGCCTTGTTTCACTCCACGGGGGGAACATGTCCCGGGCAGCGGCTATCGCCAGCTCCCTGATCCGGCAGAAGCGGCAGGCGAGGGAGCGGGAGAAGGCGAATGCTTGCCGCGGCACTGGCAGCCCAAGCAACAGCAAAGGGACCAACGAGAAGCCGAGCAAGCTCAACGTGTTCTCGCGGGTTAAATTGTTTGGATCGAGGAAGAAACGGAAGAGAAAGCGGCCACCAGGTCTGAGAGTGCGGGAGAGAGAAATCAATAAGCCACAACCATCTCAACCATCTTCACCACCGCTACATCATCATCACCACCAACCAACCATTTTCTCTCTTCACTTGATCATCCATCACCCTATGAACTGCTTCTGTCTGTGGTTCAGGAGTTAACCCTGTTGCATGCCACAATCATCCCATGTAAATAACTTTGTTTTGTCCTGCAGCAAAGCATCATGTAGCATCATGTGTCTCTGATAGCGGTTGATGGAGATTCCAGAAAAGCAGGATCCTTATTTAAGCACCTACTTCTTGCTTCTCCTAACATCTGTACATTTGTCAATAATTGCTGTGCGCCACAGTGTTCAGGGCTCAGGGATCCAAATCAGGCCCTCAAGGCACAGTGATTGGAAATCTAAACTTCTCTTCCGCTGCTGGATTTAATACTTTCGATGTGCTCTCATGACATTGATAAGGAATGAATGCAGCCAACGTGTCTCCTCTGCTCCCCTCTAGAGCCCCAGTTAAAGGGCATTGTGACCAGGCTTTCCAATTGCCAGGGCTTCCAGCTGCAGATGCAGCCTGATGGCACCATTGATGGAACCAAGGATGAAGACAGCACCTGCGGTAAGTCTTACTCTGGCATTTTAGATGAACAGAAAACCATATGCACTGATTTTCTTTAATTGCTTTTTGTGTAATCCACCTACAACCCATTATACTATTGAATTAATTATTTTGGCTACAATATGGAAGAAAATAATGAAACACTTCTATCACAATTGCCCCAAGGTCAAGGATGTTCAGGGTATTTCAATTACTGAGTCTTCAAATTGCTTGTTTTATCTGACCAACGCTCCAAAACCAAAGCTACTGAATTATCTATAAACAGAAAAGTATCAAATCCTCACATTTGAGAAACTTGATCCAGCAAATGTTTAGTATTTTAGCATGGCAAGATGACTGAAACAATTCATCCATTATTACTTTCATTATTGCTGATGAATATTTAATCGTTCTACTGATTGATTCGGCAACCATTTCAACTCTGAAATCGGCTTTAGAGAGCTTTAGTCCATAAATGTGTGTTAGTCCAATTCTGGTAACTGTAATGAATACAGTCTTTAAAATGCATGTAAATGAATAGTTTTCTGTCCTGCTATAGAGAAATAGAAAATAAAATGTGTTCAAATAAAAATCGTTCTCTACAAAAATAGAAGAAATATAGACGAAGAAGCTCTCTTTTCAATATTACTTGAAGGTACATTAGATTATTTTCTAACATGATGAAGGTTCAATAACTACAGAGGTCTGACTCAGTTTAATTCCCATAGTCCCATTACGGAGCTATCATTCGAAATTAGTTCAGATCCAATTTTGTGTTAAACTTTACCCTGTGGAAATCTGTCTGATATGTGAATTTGAAGTCCGACAGTCAGTCAACAACCTGTCAGGTGTTCAGTTAATTGGTGAAATGGTACATGTGTCTCCTCCAAAGGTCAGATGGAAATCTATATGTGTTCGATGTTTGTTGCATATTGAATCCATTAAATATCCACAGGATGCACAGTGCAATGGTCAAACCACATCCTATAGGATACTAGGTTGAACTGATCCAGTGAACAGGTTTCCTCAGGCTTGCTCTATCTCATTCTCTAAATCTCTCTCTCTCAATCACTCACACACACACACACACACACACACACACACACACACACACAGAGACAAACACACACACACACACACACACACACACACACACACACACACACACACACACACACACACACACACACTCGAACACAACCGACCGTGCTTCAACTTGTGATTGATATGGCTAATTCAGCTCTGTTGTCATGGTGCAGACGGCAATTGCTCTCCTTTCTGGTACGCAGTTGGTATTGCCTGCGTCGCACATTAATCCCTGCCACTCTTCAGGCCACCCAACTGTTGTTGTGTGCAAAGAGAAAGACGGAGCGTGTGTTCTTTAATTATAGGATCACAGGGTGTGCACATCATGTTAACGCCTCCCACAAGAAAATCAATTGTCCGTGACTTGACTGGAATGAATGAAAAGATAATCAATGTAATCCACCATCTTCATATAACCACAGTCGACTCAGTCGTTATATAAAGAACACGGTTGGCTAAATGAATGTAATTAAACAATGGCCTGACTCAACAGATTACAATAATTATGTCCCTGCTCCAGAGCTTTTACTGTAGAAAAATATATAAATTACTTTTCTCCGGTTGTTCCCCTCAGTAGAAACTAAAAGGGGGGAACAAATGTATGATAGAACCAAAAAATTTGTATGCTGAAGCTTTGAAACAACTGCCAAATCTTTTTTTAATTGTATTTTTTTTTAACCTTTATTTATACAGGTAAATCCCATTGATACCGGAGACTCTTTTTCAAGGGAGACCTGTTCCCATTCCCACATTACCGTTCACACACACATTCATACACCGATAGCAGGCTAACTATCGATGTTCACATGAGGCAAGGAGGGTGAAGTGTCTTGCCCAAGGACACAACAACCATGACACAGATGGCAGGGCAGGGATCGAACCGCCAACCCTTTGATCATTGGCCGACCCGCTCTACCACCTGAGCCACAGTCGCCCCCAAATGATGCCTTCATGCCTGGAAATACCTTTAAACTGGATCAGACTGTGCTTTCAATAATCGTGCTGTAAATTTCACAAATAGACATTTTGAAAAGCTCCTTGAACCTCACAGTGCGAATGAGCCTGGGAATTTTCTATTTGCTCTGCACATTCAAAAGTAGCAACGACAGTCCTGACAAGATAAACCGGTTTAACCTTTCTTCAATTTCAGCTCTTTGAAGAGGATTTCTATCATTTTAAACTCACTGCCTTTGTGTTTTGGATGTGGCACTACCTTTTAAAATGTGTGCATGTTGTAGACTCATAACTAGTTGTCATTAAGGATTTTTTCATTTTTGGTTCAGACTCAAAGCTGCCTATGTTTTCAATGCTGAAGACTTGCAGTGCAACTGACCTTGGACTGCCAAATGTATACCTGACCCTTGCTTAGCTTCATGTCATTCTCCCTCTTTCTATCCTGTGCTTAATGCTGGGCGCTAAATTATTTGTATATTCTAGTAGCCTTAGCGCCTGACTGACCTTGTAAGATAGCTTCTCTGAGGCAAAACTTAAGTGTCATCATACCAGATGCTGCATTGATATTGATGAGGATTTTTCTCTCTGTTTTTCCTCCTGTGTTCACTGTGTGAGTGCTTGTTTGTTTGCTGTGCGCTTGTGTGCTTGTAATCTGTGTGTGTGTGTGTGTGTGTGTGTGTGTATGTGTGTGTGTGTTTGTGTATTTGTGTGGGTTTGTGTGTGCATACATAGCTGTTTTCAACCTGATCCCTGTGGGGCTTCGAGTGGTGGCCATCCAGGGGGTCCAGACCAAACTCTATCTGGCGATGAACAACGAAGGCTTTCTCTACACCTCTGTAGGTCCCACACTCACAGACACACTATCCCTCCATCATCATCATCATCATTAAGGCCCGTTAGAGACTAACATTTCTTCTTTGGGTTTGGATTTAGAAAGGAAGTAGCAGCTTTTAGTGTGACCAATGTCATTATCATCCTATCGTCACATCTATAGCTAAACTACAGTGAGTGCTGCCTCGTGAGTCAGTTGCCACTGGGTGTTATAATCCAGTGTCTGAGCGACCCTTATCTATCTGCTGATATTGTGGCTGCTCAGGATTGATTACAGTCTCTCTCCAGCCTCCTTTTGTTTATGTCCCTTAAGGGAGGATTACTTTGCGTCCATTTCCAGCAGCCCCTGAAATGTGTTTATTTGACGTTTTTCCCTGCCAGATTTACACGTGCATCCCAACTGTGCACGTACTACAGGCCAGTAGGCTTTGTTGGCTGCTGTGTAGCGCGTTAAATGCCTCACTTTCCCGATGTTGATGGTGGGTGTGTGATGAGGCAATAACAGAATTTTTTTTTTTAAAGCAACACACACTTCGAGCAATCTAAACAAGAACACAAGGTGAACACATGAAAAAAAAATGACATGATGATGTAATAAGAGCCATGCTGCTAGGCCAGTGCAGGCTCGTATTCCATTATATCTGGCTCAGTCCTGCCAGAATGCTGTGGGTTGTCTTGGCTCCAGGCATAACACTGATATCGCTCGTTTCATCTTCTCACCTTATATTAAACGCAGAATATTAACGCACAAAGTAATTTATAGATGCATACACACAAAGCACATTTATCATGTCTACTTGAATCTATTTGAAAATCGCTTGTGCACAGCGAACTTAATTAAAATTCATGAAAAATTAATGCATGACGGAGTGTATGAACATTCTTTCTGTATCTTTCCGTTTCCCCCGGCAACCCTGGGAAACCATCTTACTCACAGTGTGCTGGTTGCTATTCAAAGGGAGTAGCCGGTTGCTATGGAGATGCAGGAATAAGGAAATGCTAATGTCAGCTGTCCTAAGTTGATGCAGTTTGTCGTCGGGGAGACTTAGGCCCTAGCTGAGATAATGATTCAAAGAGGAGGAAGGACTGATGGATGAATACGCCGATGGCAATATGGAGGACGGATGGGACACTTAATGGGAGTTTCCTTCATAAACTCATAGTCTGTGACTCTGCTCCTAACTTGCTTGTCCCTTCATGCCTATTGCCTACCTTATCATCAATGGCCTTGCTTTTTCTTTGTTATAATATAATGTCACAATGTTTCTTTCCAAACCCCACAGGAACATTTTACCCCAGAGTGTAAATTCAAGGAGTCCGTGTTTGAGAACTACTACGTCACCTACTCGTCCATGCTGTACCGGCAGCAGGCCTCAGGTCGGGCCTGGTACCTGGGACTCAACAAGGAAGGTGGAATCATGAAGGGGAACCACGTCAAGAAGAACAAGGCCGCCGCACACTTCATACCCAAACCGCTCAAAGGTAGGTCTCTATTAGTCGAGTGGAAGCAACAGACTAGCCTTTCATGGTGGACTATGTAACTTTGGGTGTGTCAGAGAAGTGAACGTTTTCTAAGGTATATTCTCATAACTGAATAAACAAACTTTTCTCATGGGAGAATGGGATCCCTGGAACGCTGTTTGACGTTAGAAAGCTTCCTGAAAAGTTACTGTTTCACTTTTGTTCCACAGTTTGGTCTACAAACATAGTCTAAGTCCTACGTTTGGTTCCAGGTTCCTCAAAAATAATTTATGTTCTGATTTATGATGATAGAATTTTTGAATACTAAGGATTACACGTGGAGAAAATATGTAAACTAACTGCAGGCTCTGCAAATGCTAACAAATTCCCCTCCCCTGAAACTAAATAGTGCCTAAATGTTCATACAAGAAGTCTGTCTTCACATTATCAACTGAAGATGTACTGTTTCTCTGTACCAGTACCTTCAATCTGAGTTTATTACGTCACAACTAACTAGTCGCATAAAATCAATGCAGCAGAACTAGAGATATCTCTTTTTCTATTCCATGCCTTTTTTTTGCATTGTTAAAACCTGGCGACATTGCACCCTTGATGCAACTTGATCATGCTTGTTGTTTATGCTAGGAAAAGATAACGAAGACTTCTTTTTTGTTCACACAGTTTTGTAGTGCTTCAAGGGCTCTAGAAAGGTGGTGTCCTCTTTTAACATGCTGTCACACTTATTTGATTCATCTGGACTTTGGAGATGTTTTTTATGTTCTCAGATGAACTGGACAGTGGCCTGACATAATAAGGATATGTAGATATATTTAAATCATTGTTTAGTTCATGATGATACCTTATATTTGTATGCATCATTACATCACAGCTTAAATCTCAGTTTAGCATAGAAGGAATTGCCCTTTAACTTTGGAGTCAAGAGTTTGTTCTAAAACCAGAATTAAATAACCTTAGTTATGGACGTGCAGGCGAACTCGGAGTGTCTTAAGTGCCTGAACAAGGCGTGCTAGTCAAGCATGGTTCAATTATTAATTGAATTAATGATTCTTGCCTGGTTGCCTTATATTTTGTGTCTGTGTGTGTGTGTGTGTGTGTGTGTGTGTGTGTGAACAGTGGCCATGTATAGGGAGCCGTCCCTCCACGACCTGACAGAACTCTCACGGTCAGGCAGCGGCACGCCGACCAAGAGTCGCAGCGCTTCGGCCATACTTAACGGCGGAGGGAAGTCGCCCAGCAACAATGACTTATCCTAGCCCACCACCCCTCTCACACACATACACACACACACACACACAAACATACACACACAAACATACACACACACACACACACACACACACACACACACACACACAAACACACACACACTCACACACACAGATCTCAGGCCGACATGCCCACACATCAGGCTGGTGAATGGTAGGAGGAGTTGAGCAGAAGATGAAGGACATGAATGTGTTCTTGCACCTCACGGAGCCCACTGTGACTGACTGTGATGTAAATAAATCAAAGACAATCAATCCGCTGCTCTGGCCTGCAGAGGGACAGGAGCTGCCAATCTCTCCCCTCGACTACTTTTCCTGCTGTATCATAACCACACAGAACGAGGGAGGGAGGCCGAGAAAGAAAAGTAGGATGGAGAGCCAGTCAGTCAGTCAGTCACATAAACAGACTGTTACAGAGAACCAAAGAGTATTAACTAACCAAGTTACTGCTGTGAAAAGGCAAATGGCAAGAAAGATTGAGAGTGACAAAGGAAGGAAGGAAGTAAATCTTTATCTATTCTACCGTACGCTATGTTTACACAGAGCTCATGGGGTTAAGTCATATTTTTCCAAATGACAAAACGTATTCCTTGTACACTCATGGCAGATCATTTGTTTGCATGCAGGTGTGCCTGTGTGTGTGTTTGAGTCTGTATGTGTGTGTGTGCGTGTTTGTGAGAGGTCAGGGTTAGTAGCCTACGTACTGTTCCTGCAGTAGGTTTGTAGTGTGTGTGGGCAAGCAAGAGCGAGTGTGTGTGCACGCATGTGTCTGGGGGGAATTTTAAATTTTTCAGATCTGTTGTGTATTAGACAAACCTCCCGAGGGCTTTAGCAGATTGAAATAAGGTTTACTGTATATGCTTCCATGCTTACTTCTTACAAGCAATGCTGTTGTTTATCTTTCCGTTTGTTGTTGTTGTCCCTTGCTGTTTGTTTGTTTGTTGTTGCATGGAAGCTTGTGGACCTCTGCTCACTAGCAGCATGCCAAAGGTCCTTTTTTATTCTGGTTTTGCGTGTTCCTGACCATAGGAGAACACTAGTGAGCCAATAGTGTCATACCAGAACACTAGTGAAACAATGCGAGGGCGTCGGAACTCTACTGGACCAATAGTATTGCACCAGAAAATAAGTGGACCAATGGTGTTGGACCAGAACTGGAACCGGTTTAACAAATGGGAGCACAGTTTAACTTAATATTTTGGTTCCTGCTGTGGACAAACTAGAAATGCACTAAATAAACTCTTTCTTAAGAAGTTAACAGACTGTCTTGTCCCACTTTGTTCACCTAGGTTGATGGCATTTTTAAAATGCAGTAAGTCTTGTTTATGATATAAAACATAAAGTCATCAGTAAAGGGTTAAGAACTGTTGCATTGCTCAGGTGGAGAATGTCGCTTAATTTTCATACTTCCTTCAAATAAAGAAATAACTACAAACGTTACGTATGATAAGTATTGTAGGTGTTTTAGTTCTTTAAAAATGGTATTTAAAAAAAAGGATGTTAATTTATTTCTTGTGCTCACTCACGCCAAAAGGTTCCAACAGTTGCTTTCATTTGAGTTCTTTAAGTTCAGAGTTTTGATTCAGTTGGTTTCTTACACTGAAATTAAATCCTGCCAAGAGAAGCTCCAGACTAAAAGAAAGAAAGAAACGTGAACATTCCAAAGAAAGAAACCAAATTGCACAGTACAGTAGACAAAAAGTTTCTTTATAAAGTAATCTTTTACTTACATGGGTGTGCTTGTTCATGGTCCTGTGACCAACAGGGGAAGCACACAGGCATTAATCATCAAATGATTCTGCAAAGTGGGCCTGCTGCTAAGTTCAATTTACAAGACATTTGTGTACTCACAAAATACAACATGATAAAGTGCATAAGGCAAATATGAAAAGAAAATACACATATATTGGTTAAAAAACTAATATTTTCACATTGCAACAATAAACATTTACTCGTTGGTTTCAGGAACAGTGTCATACTCAATATGCTTTCCTTATGGCTTAAATACACCTCACAAGATGTGGGATACTTCTGTCGCTAATATAGATAAATTAAGGTGATAATAATTTCTTTACTTTAGTTTTTTGGTATTTTACATTAATGTTGAAGTAAGCGATTTATTTAGGTTAATATAAGTGTTAAATCGCCCTTTATTCACACAGTGATCACTTATATAGTGTGTGTGTTTCATTAAGCCAATCTCTCAGTCACACTCTCTGCATGTAATCTGCAAATAAACTTTTCGGGGATCCCACTACTGATAACCAACCAGAAGAGAGAACGCTACAAACCGGCACCCGTCTCACTGCCGGTGTACGCGCAGAGCGACAGATGGGTGAATGTGTATGCGCCTACAATGGCGGAGCAGGTAAAAATCCTTCCCAATGTCTGTTTTGTTGGTTTTTATCATGTTTTATCAAACTTATGGATCTGAGATGATGCTAGATAACTTGTGCATTAATGTGGTGACGTGGGGACGAGACTGCTAACTGCAGTCACTGACAGGAAGTTAGCTAAACTGACCATTCCGCTTACTGAACCTTTAACAAGTATCCTGTTGAAAAAGGAATTAAACGAGTGGGTTTTGGTTTGGAAGTCTTGCCTGTAACTCTGAACTCACAGTGTTGATGAAGCACACTC